>NC_060138.1:146736690-147039720 GCF_021461385.2 Schistocerca piceifrons | reverse complement strand
ATGAAAGAGGAGAAATACTAATTGAGTTCTGTAACAAGTTTCAGCTAGTAATAGCGAATACCCTGTTCAAGAATCACAAGAGGAGGAGGTATACTTGGAAAAGGCCGGGAGATACGGGAAGATTTCAGCTAGATTACATCATGGTCAGACAGAGTTCCGATATCAGATACTGGATTGTAAGGCGTACCCAGGAGCAGATATAGACTGAGATCACAATATAGTAGTGACGAAGAGTAGGCTGAAGTTCAAGACATTAGGAAGAATCAATACGCAATGAAGTGGGATACGGAAGTACTAAGGAATGACGAGATACGTTTGAAGTTCTCTAACGCTATAGATACAGCAATAAGGAATAGCGCAGTAGGCAGTACAGTTGAAGAGGAATGGACATCTCTAAAAAGGGCCATCACAGAAGTTGGGAAGGAAAACATAGGTACAAAGAAGGTAGCTGCGAAGAAACCATGGGTAACAGAAGAAATACTTCAGTTGATTGATGAAAGGAGGAAGTGCAAACATGTTCCGGGAAAATCAGGGATACAGAAATACAAGTCGCTGAGGAATGAAATAAATAGGAAGTGCAGGGAAGCTAAGATGAAATCGCTGCAGGAAAAATGTGAAGACATCGAAAAAGATATCTGCAAGAAAAATGTGAAGACATCGAAAAAGATATGATTGTCGGAAGGACAGACTCAGGATACAGGAAAGTCTTAACAACCTTTGATGACATTAAAAAAAGCAACGGTGGTAACATTAAGAGTGCAACGGGAATTCCACTGTTAAATGCAGAGGAGAGAGCAGATAGGTAGAAAGAATACATTGAAAGCCTGTATGAGGGTGAAGATTTGTCTGATGTGATAGAAGAAGAAACAGGAGTCGATTTAGAAGGGATAGGGAATCCAGTATTAGAATCGGAATTTAAAAGAGCTTTGGTGGACTTACGGTCAAATAAGGCAGAAGGGATAGATAACATTCCATCAGAATTTCTAAAATCATTGGGGGAAGTGGCAACAAAACGACTATTCACGTTGGTGTGTAGAATATATGAGTCTGGCGATATACCATCTGACTTTCGGAAAAGCATCATCCACACAATTCCGAAGACGGCAAGAGCTGACAAATGCGAGAATTATCGCACAATCAGCTTAACAGCTCACGCATCGAAGCTGCTTACAAGAATAACATACAGAAGAATGGAAAAGAAAATTGAGAATGCGCTAGGTGACGATCAATTTGCCTTTAGGAAAAGTAAAGGGACGAGAGAGGCAATTCTGACGTTACGGCTAATAATGGAAGCAAGGCTAAAGAAAAATCAAGACACTTTCATAGGATTTGTCAACCTGGAAAAAGCGTTCGACAATATAAAATGGTGCAAGCTGTTCGAGATTCTGAAAAAAGTAGGGGTAAGCTATAGGGAGAGACGGGTCATATACAATATGTACAACAACCAAGAGGGAATAATAAAAGTGGACGATCAAGAACGAAGTGCTCGTATTAAGAAGGGTGTAAGACGAGGCTGTAGCCTTTCGCCCCTACTCTTTAATCTGTACATCGAGGAAGCAATGATGGAAATAAAAGAAAGGTTCAGGAGTGGAATTAAAATACAAGGTGAAAGGATATCAATGATACGATTCGCTGATGACATTGCTCTCCTGAGTGAAAGTGAAGAAGAATTAAATGATCTGCTGAACGGAATGAACAGTTAATGAGTACACAGTATGGTTTGAGAGTAAATCGGAGAAAGACGAAGGTAATGAGAAGTAGTAGAAATGAGACCAGCGAGAAACTTAACATCAGGATTGATGGTCACGAAGTCAATGAAGTTAAGGAATACTACTACCTAGGCAGTAAAATAACCAATGACGGACGGAGCAAGGAGGACATCAAAAGCAGACTCGCTATGGCAAAAAAGGCATTTCTGGCCAAGAGAAGTCTACTAATATCAAATATCGGCCTTAATTTGAGGAAGAAATTTCTGAGGATGTACGTCTGGAGTACAGCATTGTATGGTAGTGAAACATGGACTGTGAGAAAATCGGAACAGAAGAGAATCGAAGCATTTGAGATGTGGTGCTATAGACGAATGTTGAAAATTAGGTGGACTGATAAGGTAAGGAATGAGGAGGTTCTACGCAGAATCGGAGAGGAAAGGAATATGTGGAAAACACAGACAAGGAGAAGGTACAGGATGATAGGACATCTGCTAAGACATGAGGGAATGACTTCCATGGTATTAGAGGGAGCTGTAGAGGGCAAAAACTGTAGAGGAAGACAGAGATTGGAATACGTCAAGCAAATAATTGAGGACGTAGGTTGCAAGTGCTACTCTCAGATGAGGAGGTCAGCACAGGAAAGGAATTTGTGGCGGGCCGCATCAAACCAGTCAGGAGACTGACGACAAAAAAAAAAAAAAAAAAAAAAAAAAAAAAAAAAAAGACAGTATTTCTGGATTTCCGGAAGGCTTGTACACAAGCGGTTGGTAGTAAAATTGGGTGCTTATGGAATATCGTCTCAGTTATGTGACTGAATTTGTGATTTCCTGTCAACGAGATCACAGTTCGTAGTAACTGATGGAAAGTCATCGAGTGTATCATAAGTGATTTCTGGCGTTCCCCAAGGTAGTGTTATAGGCCGTTTGCTGTTCCTTATCTATATAAACGATTTGGGAGACAATTTGAGCAGCCGTCTTAGGTTGTTTGCGGATGACGCTGTCGTTTATCGACTAATAAAGTCATGAGAAGATCAGAACAAATTGCAAAACGATTTAGAAAAGATATCTGAATGTTGCGAAAATTGGCAATTGAGCCCAAATAACAAAAAGTATGAGATCATCCACATGAGTGCTAAAAGGAATCCGTTAAACTTCTGCTACACGATGAATCAGTCTAATCTAAAGGCCGTAAATTCAACTAAATACCTGGGTATTACAATTACGAACAACTTAAATTGGAAGGAACACATAGAAAATGTTGTGGGGAAGGCTAACCAAAGACTACGTTTTATTGGCAGGACACTTAGAAAATGTAACATATCTACCAAGGAGACTGCCTACACTACGCTTGTCCTTCCTCTTTTAGCTATACTGCTGCACGGTGTGGGACAGACGGAGTACATCGAAAAAGTTCAAAGAAGGGCAGCACGTTTTGTATTAGCGTGAAATATGGGAGAGAGTGTCACAGAAATGATACAGGATTTGGGCTGGACATCGTAAAAATAAAGGCGTTTTTCGTTGCGACGGACTCTTCTCAGGAAATTCTAATCACCAACTTTCTCTTCCGAATGCGAAAATATTTTATTGACACCTACCTACATTGGGAGAAACGATCACTACGATAAAATAGGAGACATCAGAGTTCGTACAGAAAGATACAGGTGTTCGTTCTTTCCAAGCGCTATAAGAGATTGGAATAATAGAGAGTTTTGAAGGTGGTTCGATGAATCATCTGCCAGGCACTTAAATATGATTTGAAGAGTATCCATGTAGGTGTAGATGTAGATTATGTCTATGCTGAGGCCTGCAGGTGCAAGAAACATTTTTCCGAAATGAAGAGAACGAGATCTACGCACAATATTACAAGCTTATCTTCGAATTAGCAGTTCTTAGAAAGAGGTACTGGACATTGAAGCTTTAGTGAAAAGCAAAATAAGAACTTTATTGACATTCAGTATTTTTATACTGACTGTGTGACTAAAACAGTCACAAACTGATATCACATAAACTTTTTCCAAAAACGACGTTCATCCTAAGGTTGTATGAATCGTAAGAAATATCAGATTTCGTACTTCTCCGCCCTATGATCTTCGCTTCATCAGTTTAAAGAAATGTAAGTTTTTTCCATTGTCATTTCTCACCAATGTAACTGTCTTCGAAATTGAAGTCACCACGAAAGGCATTAGTTAGTAACCATGAAGCGTAACATCTTCTTTCAACTAATATTAGCGACCGTACAACAGACTCGCTTACAACAGTTTCTCATGTTGAACTACCGTATTTCCATTCCCTCCGCTCCTCTTTTCCTACCGCCGCTGTGAACCGACCGGTTGCTCACTGCTGTGGTGTGAGCACAAGCTAGCACACACACGAGTAGATCGGTGAACAGCAACAATATACACCGTTTCTAGAAAATAATTCTCCCCTCAATCAACACATGATTTCAGAATTTCTGTACTAGCTTAAGATTTCATATAATAATATTTCTTTTATTCATTTTTTTGTTCGTAATATAGCTTATGTATGAAATATAGCTGACAAAATAATACGAACTTGCAATAAGTCTTCCAATGGGAAAAAAGGCGGTGCCCGAACAAACCAAAGAAATAAGTAACATAAGAGTAAAAAAAGTGAACCATCACACTTGCAAATATATCCTTCCTGATGTCCTCCTATACTTTGCCTCATCAACGGTACTTTGGTAAAAGGAGTAGAATCGCAAAGCATCATCTATCATGGCTAGATTGAAGAACAGAATATGGAACAATGGGTTCCTCATAATAAAAACTAAATTACAAGTATACACCCCCTGTGTTATCAGCACCCTTTTCTATAGCTGTGAGACATGGAAAACTCTTGTTAAGCACGAGTCTCGCTTGAACGGCTCTCATCTCTGCTTTCTCCGGGGATGCCTCAGACCTGTTGGAGAGATAGGGTACCGAGCACCTAAGTTTTTCAGCTCGCCTGAGCCACCGGCGTCTAAGGTGGCTGGGACGTCAAGCGAAGAACTGCTGAACGCAGAACTGCAAGAGGGTGCGAGGCCAGTGGGAAGACCGCACCTTCGCTTCAAGTATGTCTGCAAGAGAGATCTGACCAAGGCCAGTATCAATCCAAGTTTCTGGGAAAGAACTGCAGGTGGGCGTGTCAAGTGGTGGCTAACTGTGAGAAATGGGCTCAAGCCTACAGAGCACGAACGCATACAAGAACAAATCAGGAAGAGGAATTGTAAGTTGGATACTTTTAGATAAAACAGTCTTTTTATTATCAACTTGTTGCACCTACCACACATTTTACATGATTAACGTAAAGTAGTTGAGGTCTGTGTCAAAAAATTATAGATATCTTTGCCCGGTGGTTAATTTTTCGAATGTAAACAAAAACATTACATGCGAAGCGCATATTTAAAACTCCATTTATCATGTTACCTTCCTTCCAGATTTTACTCTCTTTATATTGGTTTAGTTTTGAAATGAGACGCTCTGGAGCTCGACAGTGGTCGTGCAGTGGTACAGCCTGCCATCACTACTCACCGCTGTTGAACACCTATGACGACTTCAGATGATTCTTCCTATTCTGGAGGGAACAAGCAGTACCTTTCGCTTCGTCATGCAGTAGCCGAAGAAAGTGAATGTACTTTTAGGAATTGCACATTAATCCTAGTATCCTAGAGATGGCATATAGCTTTTCTGGGTTTATTGTTGGGAAGGAGAGGTAAAGTGACCACTCTAAGAGAAAGTGAATTTTCCCTTAACTACGGTTACTGGTAGAAACTTGCCAGTTACACGTTTTGAATCTACAAGTTACAAGGTTTCACACAAAATAGTATTATTAAATGAAAAAGAAAATAATATATAGGAACTATATTAATTTTTATGGAGACTTGTGGACACTTTACCTTACCTAGCCGCACGGGTAGCCGCGCGGTCTGAGGCGTCTTGCACGGCCTCCCGTCGGAGGTTCGAGTCCTCCCTCGGACACGAGTATGTGTGCGTTGTCCTTAGTGTAAGTTACTTTAAGCTAGGTTAAGTAGCTTAAAGACCGATGACCTCAGCAGTTTGGTCCCATAAGATCTTCCCACAAATTCCCAAATTTTCAAAATAGCAGAGAGCGATAATTCGCAGTGAAGGCGAAGTTAGTTGTAGTTTCTGAATGGAATTACCTTCCTGGACTAATAACACACGATTGATAGTTAGATGACACACTACAAGGCAAAATCATTCACACTATTCAATTGAAATACGAAGTGAACACCAAGTGAATTTTGCATGTTAATTTTGTGTCACTCCAGGAAGTATCTCGACTATCACAGGGTTGCCAGACTTCATTTACAATGTTACCAAGTCACAATCATCCTCATAGCGGGGTGAAATACGTTTCCACAACCGATGAGTTTCTTGGGCAAATTAGTAATCCAGGAATAAAGCTTGCGCTTCAAAGACGCAGCGGAAGTGTTGAAATTGACAGATACTTCAAAATCTAAAGGTGTAAGCAAATGTGTGTACTCATCAGGATGTAATTTTTCCTTCTATCTACGTAATTATGTAGTTCTCAATTCGTTCGAGCAATCAATCATTGATAATAGGAAACACAGTCATAGCTCAGTCACTCAAAACGATTCAGAAATTTTACTTGTTAGAATGAAATCAGGCGATGATTCTTCTTCTCTGCAGGCTCGTGCTTTGCGGCAGTCTGCTAATCTGTACAAATAAAATGCCTCGTAATTTTGGGAGCGTTGTATAATCAGTCGGGAAACCTCAGATCAACCGGATATTTGGCTTTGATGAAGTTTAACCTTCCGAAGAAGTGATGGAGCTCTTGGATTATTAAATGCAGGTTCGTATCCAGTCTTTCGGAAGTTCCCTTCTGATTAACAACTACGCAATATGTCGATGAATATCATTAATTCTCAAATGACAAATACACACCTTTTGTATGAAGGAGCAATATATATGTATATTTCCATTTTAATCGTACAATTTCGTCTCAGTTGTCTTTTGTCATATATCTCAATATTCAGATTACAATTCTTCAAACCAAGCTCAGGCTAATCGGCACGAAGACAATCTCGCAAGCTTTTTTTTTAACAACCACCAGAGAGAGTACTACAAAGAATAATTATGCGCTCATGGCATAGCTATTGTATGAAACTACTTTTCGCATGGATTCTGCGTTTATGAAGATAGAAAATTAGTAAACGTCATTCAAGGGTAGAATTGTATCAGAATAATTCATCGAATATAAAGAGATATATACGAAGACAGTAACTTGTTCTCGAAAGAACAGTTACTGTAGATGACCGTGCAGCGTTTGCCTGGAATAAATGATGACTAACTGAAAACCTCAGCTGCCGAAAGGTATATCAACAACACCTTTCGGCAGCTGAGGTTTTCAGTTAGTCATCATTTATTCCAGGGAAAAGCTGCACGGTCATCAACAGTAAATGTTCTTTCGAGAACAAGTTACTGTCTTCGTATATATAGTTAAAGGCTACCCAGCCATTGACCTTCATCTGTGCGAATCCGCACAAGTTGCCCAAACTCTTACAGGAATCGCCAAAGCGTGCGCGAGTAATGAGTGGTTGGGCAAATGTCTATAAGGTACAATACATTTGTAGAATTGTGAACAGTTGGGAATGTGAGTCTCACGGGAAGCGTACAACGGATAAGTCCCTGCAGTCGCGGAATTCATCTGTGTCCTCGGTGGCTCAGATGTATGACGGCACGGTAGCTCAGCGTGTTCGGTCAGAGGGGTAGCTGCCCTCTGTAATAAAAAAACTGAGTTAATCGATCAACAACGAACTTAAAAGGGTGGCTTACGACGTCCGCCCCAAGTAGTTGCGACGAACAAAAGCGAACAAAATGAGATTTAAAAAAAAAAAAAAAGAAAAAGATGGATAGAGCGTCTGTCATGTATGCAGAAGATCCCGGGTTCGAGTACCGGTCGGGGCACACATTTTTAGCTGTCCACACCGCGGTATATCAACAACACCTTTCGACAGCTGAGGTTTTCAGTTAGTCATCATAAAGCGATATTACAAGGAAAATGTATTGATAGCAAGGGAAATGAAATTCATGGCCTTCTTCTTCAGAGGTGTCATTTTGATTCTTGTTCACTATGTAGGTTATCAGAATGTTCATGAGAATTATCGAGGAGTAATTGTTAGAATCGACCACTATATAAAGATCAAACAGGAAATAATTAGTGTTCTTACTAATGAAGGTCTCAATGCCAGCAAGTCCTTAAATAAAAAGGAATTAAATACACTACTGGCCATTAAAATTGCTACACCAAGAAGAAATGCAGATGATAAACGGGTATTCATTGGACAAATATATTATACTAGAACTGACATGTGATTACATTTTCAAGCAATTTGGATGCGTAGAACCTGAGAAATCAGTACCCAGACAAACCACCTCTGGCCGTAATAACGGCCTTGATACGCCTGGGCATTGATTCAAACAGAGCTTGGATGGAGTGTACAGGTACAGCTGCCCATGCAGCTTCAACACGATACCACAGTTCATCAAGAGTAGTGACTGGCTTATTGTGACGAGCTAGTTGCTCGGCCACCATTGACCAGACGTTTTCAATTGGTGAGAGATATGGAGAATGTGCTGGTCACGGCAGCAGTCGAATATTTTCTATATCCAGAAAGGCCCGTACAGGACCTACAACATGCGGTCGTGCATTATCCTGCTGAAATATAGGGTTTCGCAGGGATGGAATGAAGGGCAGAGCCACGGGTCGTAACACATCTGAAATGTAACGTCCACTGTTCAAAGTGCCGTCAATGCGAACAAGAGGTTGTAACGTTGTTGCTTTAATTTGCTATGAAAGCGGTGCTGATAGACAATAAAAGCGGGTTACAAGCTGTGAGCTGTCTGGGGAAGTTAACCTTGTATTACGGCGCAGCTGTTTCACCAGGTATCCAGTCTAGCTTACCAAATTCCCAACCAGAATAACATTAATTACAATCTTTTAATAGTCATACGACAACCGGTGAGCCGGCCGCGGTGGTCTCGCGGTTCTAGGCGCTCAGTCCGGAACCGCGGGACTGCTACGGTCGCAGGTTCGAATCCTGCCTCGGGCATGGATGTGTGTGATGTCCTTAGGTTAGTTAGGTTTAAGTAGTTCTAAGTTCTAGGGGACTGATGACCACAGATGTTAAGTCCCATAGTGCTCAGAGCCATTTTTTGACAACCGGTGATATATATATATATATATACACTCCTGGAAATGGAAAAAAGAACACATTGACACCGGTGTGTCAGACCCACCATACTTGCTCCGGACACTGCGAGAGGGCTGTACAAGCAATGATCACACGCACGGCACAGCGGACACACCAGGAACCGCGGTGTTGGCCGTCGAATGGCGCTAGCTGCGCAGCATTTGTGCACCGCCGCCGTCAGTGTCAGCCAGTTTGCCGTGGCATACGGAGCTCCATCGCAGTCTTTAACACTGGTAGCATGCCGCGACAGCGTGGACGTGAACCGTATGTGCAGTTGACGGACTTTGAGCGAGGGCGTATAGTGGGCATGCGGGAGGCCGGGTGGACGTACCGCCGAATTGCTCAACAGGTGGGGCGTGAGGTCTCCACAGTACATCGATGTTGTCGCCAGTGGTCGGCGGAAGGTGCACGTGTCCGTCGACCTGGGACCGGACCGCAGCGACGCACGGATGCACGCCAAGACCGTAGGATCCTACGCAGTGCCGTAGGGGACCGCACCGCCACTTCCCAGCAAATTAGGGACACTGTTGCTCCTGGGGTATCGGCGAGGACCATTCGCAACCGTCTCCATGAAGCTGGGCTACGGTCCCGCACACCGTTAGGCCGTCTTCCGCTCACGCCCCAACATCGTGCAGCCCGCCTCCAGTGGTGTCGCGACAGGCGTGAATGGAGGGACGAATGGAGACGTGTCGTGTTCAGCGATGAGAGTCGCTTCTGCCTTGGTGCCAATGATGGTCGTATGCGTGTTTGGCGCCGTGCAGGTGAGCGCCACAATCAGGACTGCATACGACCGAGGCACACAGGGCCAACACCCGGCATCATGGTGTGGGGAGCGATCTCCTACACTGGCCGTACACCACTGGTGATCGTCGAGAGGACACTGAATAGTGCACGGTACATCCAAACCGTCATCGAACCCATCGTTCTACCATTCCTAGACCGGCAAGGGAACTTGCTGTTCCAACAGGACAATGCACGTCCGCATGTAACCCGTGCCACCCAACGTGCTCTAGAAGGTGTAAGTCAACTACCCTGGCCAGCAAGGTCTCCGGATCTGTCCCCCATTGAGCATGTTTGGGACTGGATGAAGCGTCGTCTCACGCGGTCTGCACGTCCAGCACGAACGCTGGTCCAACTGAGGCGCCAGGTGGAAATGGCGTGGCAAGGCGTTCCACAGGACTACATCCAGCATCTCTACGATCGTCTCCATGGGAGAATAGCAGCCTGCATTGCTGCGAAAGGTGGATATACACTGTACTAGTGCCGACATTGTGCATGCTCTGTTGCCTGTGTCTATGTGCCTGTGGTTCTGTCAGTGTGATCATGTGATGTATCTGACCCCAGGAATGTGTCAATAAAGTTTCCCCTTCCTGGGACAATGAATTCACGGTGTTCTTATTTCAATTTCCAGGAGTGTATATATATATAAAAGAGAATTTAAATAAAAAGAAATAAATCAGTTTATATTTGGAAATTTATTTTAACATTGATCATTGAAATTTCAGCATATTACACTTGATTCATAACTAAACTGGTGCCTTATTTAGGATTGTGAAAATGTGAGATTGTAATCTTACGGAACACATCAAATATGGAGCCAAGATTGGGAGACTGCATACAACACTGCATTCATAAGATAACAACGAAGAACGTTGAAACATATCCAAGAGGAAATTAACCACAACCAACCGATTCAATTTTCACCCAAAGAAGTTACGTTCGTAGCGCAATCCCGTCCGTCATGTAATTACCACACACTGGTATACTAAATTCATACTAACTCTCTGTGAAATCTTCCCGAAAAGAATACCTGAGGGCTACTTTGATGATTACACCACATGCGTCACGTGATCAACTTGGTTTACACAAAGAGTGTAACTCCACAATAATTTTGATGATTAAAATAAATTAGATCGAAATGCAATTTACAAAAGAAAAACCTCGAACTGGTTACTATCGTCTTACTATTAACCTGATGGGTCAAACAATTGTATAAGCACGTGGTACTGGTCTCACAAAGTACATCCCACGTGGGTTGAACATAAAGAAAAGTTGCTATATTGAAAAATATTGTCAAGACGAGACGTTATAATCTCACGCACATTCGCATTAAAGATTGATAATCTTAGAGTTACTGATCAACACGTGGTTCCACTTTACTCACAAAGTAGTGACAAAGCAATTACCGGAATATATTCTGAACTTCACACTCGAATTACACTGCGTTGCAATTCAAGATAACATTAGATATTTTAGAGCTAAACCTGAAATAAAGGTGATTAAATCTTCATTTAGGCTGATCTTAAGAAATCCATTGTCCTACGGACTTAGCAGACACGCGCTTAGCCGAAGATCTTACCACTTCAGACGCTCGCCGCGGACAGACTGACCTCGGCTCCTACCGAGCGTGCTAACAGATACAAACGGAAGTGACCAGAGAGGCAGCTTCCTATACCAACATGACAAGGGACGGACAGGACCATACTAAAAATTGAAACCTCTCTGCTTTTAGAAAGCGTAGCTACCTGTTCCGACGTTGGTCCTACTGTTCTCTAGCAGACAGGCTTGTCTACTATCATCCAGCATGCAACTAGAAATACATTTGCTCATTCATCCTCACACAGAAGGGAAGGGGGATGACAGTATCTTATCATATACAGTATATAAAAGAAAGCGGATGTAGGTTCCGTATGAGACTGTGTGACGTGAATATCATATAAACTGTGTTTTAAAGTGTAGTAGTGTGACAGATCGTTCTTGTTTATGTGTAAAAGTAACACGTTCCACTACTCAGTCTCCTCCCAGATAGTGAGAAATGCCACAGTAAATTTAGAAGAGGAATTTATGCCGTAAATGACAACAGATTTAAGAAATTAACATGAAAGGAATCCAACAGAGACCTTTCAAAGTGACCGAGACGTGTAACCAATGGCATCACATACCATCACGCCAAGTGATACGCCAGTATGGCAATGACGAATACACGCTTCCAAGGTGCGTTCACCGCGATGTCGCCAAACACGGATGCGACCATCATTATGCTGTAAACAGAACATGGATTCATCCGAAAAAATGACGTTTTGACATTCGTGCACCCAGGTTCGTCGTTGGGTACACCATCGCAGGCCCTCCTGTCTGTGATGCAGTGTCAAGGGTAACCGCAGCCATGGTCTCCGAGCTGATAGTCCATGCTGCTGCAAACGTGGTCGAACTGTTCGTGCAGATGGTTGTTGTCTTGCAAACGTCCCCATCTGTTGACTCAGGGATCGAAACGCGGCTGCACGATCCGTTACAGCCATGCGGATAAGATGCCTGTCATCTCGACTGCTAGTGATACAAGGCCGTTGGGATCCACCATGGCGTTCCGTATTACCCTCCTGAACCCACCGATTCAATATTCTGCTAACAGTCATTGGATCTCGACCAACGCGAGCAACAATGTCGTGATACGATAAACCGCAATCGCGATAGGCTACAATCCGACCTTTATCAAAGTCGGAAACGTGATGGTACGCATTTCTCCTCCTTACACGAGGCATCACAACAACGTTTCACCAGGCAACGCCGGTCAACTGCTGTTTGTGTATGAGAAATCGGTTGGAAACTTTCTTCATGTCAGCACGGTGCAGGTTTCGCCACCGGTGCCAACCTTGTGTGAATGCTTTGAAAAGCTAATCATTTGTATACCACAGCCTCTTCTTGCTGTCAGTTAAATTTCACGTCTGTAGCACGTCATCTCCGTGGTGTAGCAATTTTAATGGCCACTAGTGTAAGTAGGCTCGTGTGAGTTCTACAATCAGCGACGCAAATCAACATCTGGAGATACGAATGCGACGGTATAGGTGGCCAGACGGTGTCAGATTGTATACAGACTGCCCGGAAGCTGTAGATGTATTATGTAAAAATACCAGGATTCATTAACAGCGTTCTTCATCAACGAAATTATTACTCAAGTCTTCCTCAACAACGTGTGAACGGCATCAACACACCACAGCCCTGTGTTATAATAGTTAATACTCAGCACGTCTTTTTTCATCGCTTTATTCAGTAGCTGATGATCACGGTCTACTTACTGTAAAAAAGTTGTTTGTTTATGCGTTTCGGAGGCAGCTCACCATCACAACATTATTCAAAACGACTCCATATATTTTTTTTGTTTTCATGACGGAAGTAGTCGAAAAGAGATGATGACTAGTGATGTTTCCGGGAGACATTCATTAATTAAAGGAAAAAAAATGATGCGGATACGAAAAAGTCTGTAGCGGAAATTTCCTTTACACTCGTGGATTTCGATTTTCATCACTGGAATGAGCTGACAGATAAAAATTGTTTTGTTTATAACCTCAACACTGCATTTAACGATGGCGTCAGTGCTTAAACTTTCCACATTAGTTGAAGAACGTTCGTTTTCGTTTACTTTTATTTTTTATTTTTGCTAAAAAAACTGGCTAAAATCTGTTCTGAATGCTTTTATATTGGGGTGAAAGTTGTAAGAATTGCGGAAATTACTGTAAGTAGGCAGCACATTTCACAGAAAGTCGAAGCTCCGTGACAGACGAGCAACGTCCTGGTCGGTCAGAAGTATCAATTCCTTCTCTTGAAACCCACACTGACGACCTTATTCGTGAATACTGACGCACAGCAATTGAACATATGGCTAAAACAAGTTTAACCCGGAGCCCGCATCTCGTGGTCGTGCGGTAGCGTTCTCGCTTCCCACGCCCGGTTTCCTGGGTTCGATTCCCGGCGGGGTCAGGGATTTTCTCTGCCTCGTGATGGCTTGGTGTTGTGTGCTGTCCTTAGGTTAGTTAGGTTTAAGTAGTTCTAAGTTCTAGGGGACTGATGACCATATATGTTAAGTCCCATAGTGCTCAGAGCCATTTGACAAGGTTAACCCGGTCTCGGTCGCGTGGCGGCATACAGTATGATCAATTTTCTTTCCGTACTTAAGTTAGTACGCCAAGCATTCATGCGTCGATGACATTGTTAGGCGACAAGTTTCACTACTGTCGCATTGTAAGACCCTTCATAATAGCCGTGACTGATCTGTGACGTGGATAACTACGCTGAGGCGGCTCTGAGTACCGCACGCGCCAAGTGACGTAAGTAAATGTGGCGTAATCGCTACTGAATGTTTTGAAGATCAGAAGCAATATTCTATAAAAACACATCGAGTAGATGAATATTTACTTGCTGAAGAGTAGTGGTAGACTTTTCTTATTGTCTTTAAGATTCGCACAAGGAAAAGGACTAGCTTCAGACGAAATTGAGCGCCTTCTTCTGGAATCATCTGATGAAGAGGATTATGCTGATTTCTTTGACAGCGATGATGAAGCAGAAATAATAGAGGTTGCAGATTATTGCAGTGAGTCTGAAGAATCGTACGATGGAGTGAATAAATTACCAAGTGATGAGTGCCATTTTTATAATGGTAAGGACCAGGAAACTTTATGAATAAATAATCTATAAGTTGTGGCCCGAAAACCGAAACGTAAGAAGATAATGAAGATCTTACCTGGCCCGAAACGCAATGCTACAGGAACTAAAACTGAAATTGAATTTTTTTCTCAATTTTTTTGATCCTAGGATAATTTATTGTGCTGTTGCCATCACCAATAGATATATAAATAACAAGGGATCATCTTTTAATTACGCGAGGGACAGAGACTGCAGAAATACTTCTGCCTCTGAAATAATGGCTCTCTTGGAGCACTGTTTCTCATTGCTGTACAAAAAAGACGACACACAAACGTACTTTAGCTTGGACATTAAATGGCACAGGAATGATTATTCTCAGGTCAGCATTTAGCCACAGGTGCTTTTTGTTCTTGCTCCGGTCACTGAGGTTTAATGATACTTCAACGAGAAAAAAGAGACTTGCGAGTTGACAAGATTGCTGTCATCCGCTATCTCCCCTCTGCATTTCTGAATGACTGCCGAAATAGCTACAGCCCAGGGGAGTTCACAACCATAGACGAAATGCATGTTCCTTTTCGTGGACATTGTGGTTTTGTGCAGTACATGCTCAATAAGCTTCCATAGTATGGTTCGAAGTTGTACGCATTGTGTGATTACAAGACAATTTACACTTGTAATTATACTGCGGAAGACAGAATCTTGGACCACATCTTGGATCTAACTAGCCTATGGATATTGTGAAGAGATTAGTTGAACCAATCAAAGGCACTCAGAGGAATGTAACTACAGACAGTTATTATAGTAGTTACCCATTAGGACAGTATCTTCTAAAAAAACGGGCTAATCTTTATGCGGACACTAAAAAAGAACAACAAGTAATTTTTTGGCAAACAGGTCGCTAGAAACTGGAAACTGTGTTTACGGATTTCAAGATGACTTCTGTTTTTTTTTTTTCGTACCGAGCGAAAGGGAACAATACTGTGCTTTTTCTGTCGTCAATGCATGAAACTGATGATACAGACACTTCTGCAGGAAAGTCTCTTGTAAATCTGGACTGAAGTGCAACCAAAGGTGGCATAGATACTGTTGATTGCATGTGTACATCCTAATCCACTCAGAGGGCAACAAGAAGATGGCTCTTATATTTGTTTTTTCAGCATATGGATATTGCTGGATTTAATTCCCAAATGCTGTTCTTCGCAAATAATTCGGTTAAAAAGTTCAGAAGAAGAACGTACCTCACAAACCTGGTCTTGGCTCTACTGGAGAATCAGTTAAAAGAAAGGGCTCAATTCTTTACTTTACCAACGGACACCCAAGGATTTGTCACCTTATTGATCAATCCACGTAAGTAACGAAGAAGTTTTTAGAAGGTGTGGAAGGTGTTACTCCTGTGGTGGTAAAAAATAAATAAATAAATAAATAAAATAAAAGCAGTACTATCGTGACTTGCTACAGTAGCAAAAGAATTGTTTGCAAGCAACGCAGCCACAACATTGTCATGATAGCAGAGCTTCTTCAGAGGAACAAAGTGAGTGATTCTTGTTATGTGTTCACGATATTTTTTTCTTAACTGGATATCTTGTTCTTTATTATGATTACACAGTATTTCCATTTCTCTTCACTATACATTTTGTAACACTTACTTTAACAAAGAGCTATAACAGCACTGATGTCTGTGGTTACAACGATCTTCCTTGCATCTCAAAACCCCTTCTATAGATTTTATCAGAAAACTAATAAAAGATCGTCAGTTAAGTGGTATTTGACGTAAGGCGGCACTGCCTCACGCGCCCGCTGGCGTAATTATCTTCAGCGCTCCTGCCGCAGGGTTAAGAACAGAAAAAGAAGTGCAAGGCAGCCCCCGAAAGAGTTAATGCAACAACACAACGAATCAATACATCAGAGTATACAGACTTAAAAGAACGCTATGAAAGGGAATGTGATCCTTTTCTAACAATATTTTGGCGTGTGATGAATCATCGGTTCACCATCTTGAATCAGAGTCCAAGGGACAAGGCATGGAACAATGATTGGTGGGAAAGTGGCTCAAACTCAAAACAGAGTTATTTGCGTCATGAATATAAAAAAATAGTTCATTGTTGGGAGGAGTGTATTAAGGAGAGGTTTACTATCTTTTGGTTAAAAAAATCGATTTTTTTTAAAATCGCATTCCTGGATCCATAAAAGTGTCTAGAATCCACCCCAGAAACGGTTTTTCCGGATACAGAACGGAAATGTTTGTTATTCGCAGTTGAACAAAAAAATGCACCTGCCTGAAATCAGCCTTTTTCACGCACCAGATATTTTCGGGAATTTCCACTTTGTAGCCGCGAAAAATTATTCTATGTGCTTGCTCATGACTAAAAGTGATAAAGTGATCAAGGAGCTTACGACGTACTACCGACGTACTACGGCTTGGCAATCAGACAGCATTACAATTCGGTGGAACAGATGAGGATGGCAATTTGGGCAACGTATTTCCACAGGTGTTCGACGGATGACCACCCATAACACCAAAGTTGTCCGGCTGGGGAAAGTTGGTGCAAGTGGCGCATTGCAGAGGCTACCGGACATCTGGATGAATATCAACATGAGCAGCCGCTCTCCAAAGAAGTTCAAAAAGTGAATCATCCGATCTACGACGTCCTTTCGGAGGACGAGTTATTGTACCCGTACTTGGGAGGAAACAAACAAAATTCGAATGAAAGTTTGAACGCGTGTGTTTGGAAGTTAGACCCCAAGCAAAGACTGTGGAGATTGCGACTTTCCTGGCAGTGAGCAGCTTCAACGAATGGTATTCAGCAATTCTGAAGACCATGACAACGATGGACGTCACCCTGGGACTCTATTCGGCGCAGTTCGTCAAGCATTCGGGATTCAAGCGGCCGAAAACCGCTTGTCACCGGCCGTACGAGGGGCTCTGGAGCAGCGCAGGATGGCCCAGATCGAACAGAACGCCTTCTATGAGGAAGAGGAAGGACTAGTTTATGGACCCGGAATGGCAGCATAATATTTCATTTATATGTAGTCAAAACTTCAAAGGCGTTTTTCTCGAAATGACTTTTTTTATCGCGCTTTATGGTAACTTCGAATCTACTGAACCGATTGGCATGATTCCGTGTTTCCGACGAAGCTAACTAAATTGTCTAGGAGTTGTACCACTTTTACTCCGATCCATCAACTACAAATATTTTTACTTGGTCGACGAAGTCGAAAAATAGATGAAAAACCCCTATTTTTTTAAAAAATGGCTGCCATTTTGTTTCCTGTGGTCCAAATAACTTAAGCTTGGTACAATTCCTAAAGAATCTTATATAATTCGCTAACGTCAACTGAATTTTGATTTCAGACGATCCGGCTGACCTGTGACATACCGCGCGTGGAGGTCTACATCGAAATTTTGTTTCGTTCGGACGGCACTTCCGCCTATGCTCTCCGACATTTCCGATCGAAAAAATTCCAGTTTGTAGAGGAAATATCAATAAAAATTTTGAGCAATGTTGACATTGAGATCTATAACACATACCGAGAAAAAATTCTCAAAGAACATGCTTTTTTCGGGCCAAAGATAGTAAACCTCCCCATAATATTGATGGGGATTACCTTGAGAAGCAGTAAAAGTCTCATTTTGTAAAAATGGGAAGCTTTTTTCTACATAAAATGTCTCTGTAGTCATCAAATGTCTGTTGTACTGAACCGTCTACACGGTTTGGATCACAAACCATAAGTTCCTGTCACGTCATTTCAATCTTAATTCAGCACTACTTTATGACTGAAATCATGTGGTGCAGCACTGGTTTCAGAAATATTAAATCGCCAACTTCAGATCATTTGTATTTTTTTTAAATTTATTTACAACGAACTCCATTACAACATTTGTGATACTGGATGTGTGTGTGTGTGTGTGTGTGTGTGTGTGTGTGAGTGAGTGAGTGAGTGAGTCAGTGGGTGTGTGTATGCATGCGTGTAGTGTAGTGCATTATTTGTGTTGTATGATGATAAAAGGGAAAGAGTATGATAGTGCATTATTTGTGTTGTATGATGACAAAAGGGAGAGAGTATGGTACCGGCATATAGCCTGCTCCTCGCAAATAACAACAAGGGATCCGCCAACCTTAACGTCCCCACCCGACGGGAAGATACCGTCAACAGAGCCACATGTCCTCGTTTCACGACAACCTCCGCGGTGGTTTGTTACTTAAACCAGGAGACTGTCGCAAAGTCTGCTGATCAGGAACTTTACGCCACCGCCTCTCCTCTCTCTGTCGGCCAAATAGTGGCAGCCAAAAATTTTCCAGCACAAGGATTCGAGCCGGCTTACACCCAGGTCTAGCGACCCTTTTCGTAGGGAACATTCCCGGTGTCCAAAGGGTGGAAGGGGGGCAAAGTGGGCAGGCGTCGCAACCTGAGGCATGGCCACCATGTCCCGCTCCCACCCTCCACAAACCAAGGAGAGCGTAGGGATCGTGGGGTAGAGGTACAATGAGTATCGTTTATTTATTTATTTTCTCTTATTTCTTTTTGTTATTTTTATTGATTTATTTTTGTCATCAACCACCGAGAATATCAGGAAACCGGCATCAAACGAGGAGGAGTGGGCGGCAAGATGTTCAAACTAATTAAGATTCTCAACGTATAGTTTTTCCGAGAAGAATATTCCGATTACCAGTGAAGCGTTTCCCTAAGTGTGGAAGAGACAGGGACCAACTCATCATGACAGGATCACCCCAGCTCTGCGCTGGGTTAAGGAAGACACTACAGAGGAAATTGGAGAAGAATTGTCCGTATTTTGGATTGCGGACAATTGCACAATGGCGTTCAGTAAGGAACTCCCAAAAGTCAAGGATACTTTTCTCGCTATCAGCGAACAAGTAGTGTGCTGCGTGTCGACAAATCCTTTTCACAGAGTTCATCTTCGCCTGCGGGAAGTATCCCGCGTCCGGAAAGAGGAGCAGTTGAGTAGGTATTTGATGAGGAGTCATACGGGTAATTAGGGACAACATTGTCTCACCAAGAACCAGACACCTCTGCCGATCTGCACACCAGGCGGTGCTCCTCTGTGTCCATAACATTACAGTAGACACCCAGTGGGGTGTCTGCGAGGTGAATCCTGTGAAGGCGTGACCGGCATACTTGCTTCCCATTGACAGTAAGGCCCCATACAGACTGGACGTCCGTGTCAAGATAAGGGGCGCGCACCGATCGCCAAACGGCACGCCAGTCGACGTGGGGAAGCGTCCCCTCAACCACATTCAGAGAGCTGTGCTGATGAAGGAAACCATAGGTCACCTTCGTGGATATCAATTGCGGCGGCAGTAGACTATCACAGTAAGGAAGCAACTCAGTTCAGGTAAAAAGTGGCGGAAGTAAAAGAAGGGTGGCGGGACTTCGAAAAGTAGGATAGGTGGTGAGAGAGTGTGGTGCAAGGGTCCCCAGCAATAGGCTGGTAAGGCACTTAAGACTACGGCGCCACAACGTCGTGTGAGAGCCAATGAAAATGGCTACCGCTCTGTCAGGCGCATGATGCAGACCCTAAATCACCCCTGCACCTCGGTAGAGTGAGGGTTTCATACCTTATCTTGAACAGGAAGCCGAGGCAAACAAACGAACCCATTGCCGCTAGCATGCGGCGGGCCGTGGATGGCGGAATAGGAAGTGTCTGTGCCACGTGGGGGATACGTGATTAAGAGCCCAACTCGTAGCTGGGAAAGTAGACGTCGCAGTTGAGGGCAATTGTCCGCCGCAGATCACTTGCGAAATCGAGTCCTAAGCCTCGGAGAGTATCAGCTATACGCAAAGGAGCAGCACTGTCAATAGGAAGTCTCGCACCTACAGCCATGGCGTTCGATTTTCGGACGTTAAGGCAGCCCCAGAAGCTTTGCGGTAGGTGGTAACCCATGCCAGTGACTCGCTGCCCTCAGCACCGCTATGAAGACCAATGAAGAGATCGTCTGCGTAAGCAGTGCAGCGGAATACGTGGTCACTGAGAGCGAGAGACATCCCAGAGAGGCTTTGACGGAGGCTGCACAGCAACGATTTCATGGCGAATGCATACAATAATGCAGGAAGCGGACAGCGTTGACGCACTGATCGACGGACCAAGGTGGGAGGACTTCCAGGAAGGTGATCGATTCGATCGAACGCCTGGCTGAAGTCAAGAGCTGCCAAAAGTCCAGGCATACGACGAGCGTGAGCAAGAGCGATTACGTCCCGATAGCGGCAGAAGACAGTGCGGATGTTATTGGTACCTCCCAAAGAATATGATCGGGTGAAACCACATACCGAGCAGTCCGTTTAAGCCGCGCAGATGTTTGTATCGCTGTTGAGCACCGTCAAGTTGCGGTAATCGCGTATTCATGAGAATGGTAATGAACAAACAGTCGAGGAAACCGTCTGGAATTGGCACAAAAGGTGGTATAAGGTATTGACAAATATCCGTCCACACTGGAGCTAAAAGGGGACGAAATGTCCGACAAAACTCCAGTGGAAGGCCGTCGGGGCTAGGCGACCTGTTGGTAGAATCCGCCTGGAAAGCGTCATGGACTTCGTCCTCCGTGACGTTAGCAATAAGATCCATCGTCCCATCCATGGGAACCGAGCCAAAGGAGACTGGAGACCGTCGTAATTTTGGCAGGGCGGTGACTTTGTTCAGAGTGCAACATAACATAATGTACATAGAGGGCAGACCAAATATCCTGTTGGGTATCAAAACGACACCCATCATCAGCTGCAAGAACATTAATCAAATTACTCCGACGGTAGGCTCGTTCCGCTATGATATCGTACATAGATGTACGCTCTTGCGCTAACCCTTCGCGTGTGGACGCCCTGACCATAGCGCCCTCAAGGTGGCGGCGAGAGAGGGACGTGAGATGTGTCTTGGCACGGTTCGCCATCGCCTGGTACTCTGGTGAATTCGGCATCATAGTATACTCCCGATGAATGGTGAAATAAACTTCCTGAGTCTGTCGCCGCCACGCCGCAGCATCCCTTCCGTAAACAACCAAGGCCTTGCGGAGAGGGCAGACTAATAGGTATTGTAGCGTCGACGACAAGCTGTTCACGTCGTCAAGCTTTCGGGAGTCGGGTGAAGTAAGGTGGATCGTGTTCACTTTCCGTGGTCCACGGAAGCTCATACCCTCTGGCTGCAGAGATTGATGGCGCAGATATATATGTGTCATGGTCAGGGAACGCAGTGGGCCATACGTCAGCAGGCTGCAACCTACCGACAATATCGCGGGAGATGTAAACAAGATCGTCTGGAAGAATGGCTAGTGAAATGCATAACCCCGGACGATCGCAATCAACATGCTCCCAAGAATCCACTAGGCTGAAGTGCTGAAGAATTGTCGCTAGAGCCGCTAATGGAGAGTGACGTGGTAGTTGGCCTTCGAATGCCCGTGTGCAGCTGAAATCGCCTCCCATGATCAATGCGTCCTGCCGACCCAGGAAGAGAGGTGTGACTGTCCCTGAGAAGAAGGTGAAACGTTCACGGCGGCGACCGAACAAGATGGCGCGTAGACATCGACGATCACGACGCCACTAAACGTTAGACCCATACCTCTGGCATCAGGGATATAGGCCACTGCATCAGCGAGGATACCGTCACCTAAGAAGATCTCCATCCCACTACTAGTAGGGGAAGCGTGAGAGACATGTGCTGTAAAACCATGAGGAGCACAGGAATTTGCAATATGCACCTCCTGAAGGGGAGCTACGTCAACGTCCGCGGCGTGCAGCATGTCATGGAATAAAGCCAGTTTGCGGCGTACGGGAATAGTGTTGACACTGACCGTGGTTATGTGATAAGTTTGGGAAGCTACCATCGCCGAGAGGACAGGCGATTGAAACACGTCGACCTCGACTACAAAGGCGGGTGGATCAAGAGCATAGAAAAAATTTTACACAACCAATCCATTACGCCGACTGTTCACATTAACTGGACAAAACTTATGGAGACGATATCCCTATACAAATTACCTGAATTGGCGATTTAATTTCGCTGGAACCTGTAGTCATAGTGTATTTTTATGCGAACTTGGCTAATAAACTTCTGTAATAAGAAGAATAGACGTGTTCTCTTCCGATTCTCTTCAAGATCCAACACTCACAATCATAAAACAGCCTAAACTCTGTAAAATTTGATTTGCGAGTAGTTTCGGATTTTTGTGGTAGTCGTTATAAAAAGAGATTCAGAATAATGTAGACACTCTTTGACAGTCAATAGTAATGGAACAAAGTGACATGCCGTGCCGGCCAGTGTGGCCGAGCCGTTCTAGGCGCTTCAGTCTGGAACCGCGGTACCGCTACGGTCGCAGGTTCGAATCCTGCCTCGGGCATGGATGTGTGTGATGTCCTTAGGTTAGTTAGGTTTAAGTAGTTCTAAGTCCTAGGGAACTAATGACCTCAGAAGTTAAGTCCCATAGTGCTCAGAGCCATTTGTAGCATTTGACATACCGTTACAGTTCGTTCATGGGAGGAAAGTTATTTTATATGTTCAAAATGACCCCCATTAGTAGCCGCAAACGTCGATACCGCTGAACTGTTGACCGAACAACAGCTATCAGTGTTGTCTGCGTGATGGCCACACAGGTTTCTCTTAGCTCGTTGAGTGTAGCTGGCTTCTGTTGATAAACTGCATTTTTCGAGGTAGAAGTCAAGAGGTGTAAGGTCTGGAGATCGTGATGAGTAAACAGCTCCTCTTCTATCTCTCCATCACCTTCGTAGATTTTTTTTTATTAAAGTAGCCTCTGACATCTCTGTGGTTGTTGTTGTTGTTGTGGTCTTCAGTCCTGAGACTGGTTTGATGCAGCTCTCCATGCTTCTTTATCCTGTGCAAGCTTCTTCATCTCCCAGTACCTACTGCAACCTACATCCTTCTGAATTTGCTTAGTGTATTCATCTCTTGGTCTCCCTCTACGATTTTACCCTCCACGCTGCCCTCCAATACTAAATTGGTGATCCCTTGATGCCTCAGAACATGTCCTACCAACCGATCCCTTCTTCTGGTCAAGTTGTGCCACAAACTTCTCTTCTCCCCAATCCTATTCAATACTTCCTCATTAGATATGTGATCTACCCAACTAATCTTCAGCATTCCTCTGTAGCACCACATTTCGAAAGCTTCTATTCTCTTCTTGTTCAAACTATTTATCGTCCATGTTTCACTTCCATACATGGCTACACTCCATACAAATACTTTCAGAAATGACTTCCTGACACTTAAATCTATACTCGATGTTAACAAATTTCTCTTCTTCAGAAACGCTTTCCTTGCCATTGCCAGTCTACATTTTATATCCTCTCTACTTCGACCATCATCAGTTATTTTGCTCCCCAAATAGCAAAACTCCTTTACTACTTTAAGTGTCTCATTTCCTAATGTAATTCCCTCAGCATCACCCGACTTAATTCGACTACATTCCATTATCCTCGTTTTGCTTTTGTTGATGTTCATCTTATATACTCCTTTCAAGACACTGTCCATTCCATTCAGCTGCTCTTCCAAGTCCTTTGCTGTCTCTGACAGAATTACAATGTCATCGGCGAACCTCAAAGTTTTTATTTCTTCTCCATGGATTTTAACACCTACTCCGAATTTTTCTTTTGGTTCCTTTATTGCTTGCTCAGTATAGAGATTGAACAACATCGGGGAGAGGCTACAACCCTGTGGTAGTGAGGCGGAACGTCTTCTTGTTGTAGGTGAAATCTTACACTTCCAAACACCTCTGGGATGACAGGTAATATCGATGTTTGCAGCATATGAAGATACATCTCACCAATACGGAACCTTCAAAGAAGAAAGGGCCAGTCAAATAGCGCGATGATAGAATACACCACACATTAACACTCGATAGGTTAACATGTTAGTCCACGTGAACGTGAGAATTTTCAGGAGCCCAGTACAGGCAGTTATGGCGGTTTACAGTACCGTTTAGTTTGAACTGCGCCTCGTCAGATGAGGTAACCATCCCTGCAATCCGTTCATCCTCGCGAAGCGTGTCATCAAAGTCCTGTCAGTACTCCATCCAAGATCCGGGTCGTCCTCGTTCATAGCGTGCAGCGATCTTGGAATGTACACTTCCCACTTTGCAGCCTTCAAAATTCGTCGTACACTTTCTCACACCGCTTTCACGTGCACCCTGCTTCTCAGATTTTTTAAGGTGGTCTGATGAAATGTTGCAACACAGCAGCGCTGGAAGATAGACTTGTTGATGTTTTTGGTCGGCCAGACCGTTCCTTATGCACATCCTGAACAGTACTGTCGGCTTCAAACTTTCACCGAATACGATAAATTGTACGTGTTGGTGGCTGAGTTGTGTACACATTACGCCATTGCCGTTGTACCTCTATCATGTTTCCATACTTCCAGTACTACTTCAATACGGACTTGCGTTGCTCAACATGCAATCTTACTTTATTGATTGATACACTATGGTCTGCTGGAAAACGCGCTCCAAGATCTGTTGCGACAACAATGGACTACACTACCGGCCAAAATTTGAAACGATATGTCATTTTCTTCCGAAGATATTAAATATCAAAGAGTGTCTACGTTTTTCTGGACGGCTCTGTGTTTATAGTGACACAAATGTCTTCGAATTCGTTTAACGTCAGCTGGTATTTATTTAATAAATTTGTTTAAGCACTTTCCCCACTTCACTTGAGACAACACTATGACTTTTCTTAAACGAGACATCGCTCTTCTCCTCCTTCATTCTTATCCAGCTGTGCGGTTTGCTTCTGATCCTCTTGATTTCAGACAGGCTTTAAACTTTGAATCTTTGTTCCCTTTTATTTTTGTGGAAGTGTGTACGGGATGAAACCTGTATCGCAATCTGTGAGATTTATTGTCAGAATCCTGTGAATAGGAACAAATCGACAGGTCTCTGGCCAGCCAGAGGGTTCCCACAAATGATGGTGGTAAATGGGACCCGTTATGTAAAAATCCCTTTTATGTTGCCAGCTGGGAATGCGTAAACGGTCCCATGTCCAATAAATAAATAGGAGATCTTCGAGTTTTGATACAAGGGTGGTGTGCGATTGGTGAATGTTGTAAGTGTGACGTTCAGTGCTTGCGACGGAGTGCGACAGGGACGGCTACAAGAAGACGAGCGCGGGACGTCCGTCGCTGCCGGCGGCCAGCCATTCCATCAGCGTTTTGGACTAATCTCCGCGGCGTACGCAACGGTTTTTTCGTGCGCTCTGCGTGACGTAATCCCGCGGCCTCCAGGGGGCGTACAGTGCCAGGGGCGTGTCGGTCCAGGCGGCCAGGCCTGCTGAGCTTCGCGTTCAGCCTCCACATTCACAAATAAACAGCCACGAGTTTTATTCCCGCGTTTCGCTTCTCAGCTGAGCGTAGGTGCAGTATCTGACGAATGACGTCATAAAGAGGAACGAGGTGCGAACGACAGATACTGTCACCCAGTTACACATATCGTGGGAAATCGTGTCAACTAAGTAGGCTTGCGACGAGTGACACAGTAGTTGACGAATGGCGTCATAAAGTGGAGTGACGTACAAACGACAGGTAGTATCACACAGTTATAAAGATCGTGAGAAATAGTGCCAACTGAATCGACATGTGATCTGATCGGCTGTTCTAATAAAAGAGGCAAGGATTAAACTTGGGCCTGTGCGCCAGAAGTCATATTTTCGTTCATTAATAGTTACTAATTTATCAATCAGATCATGTTTATAATAATAAGTTTGAAGGTCTTAATAATCAACTATCATCACACAGTCAAAACATGATTTTATTATCAGTATGTTGAAAATATCAGAATGAGTACACTTCGCGTGCCATCGAATTTGCAAGGACTGGCCGACTTGCGGCGCAGTTCGCACACTGAACTGTTCAGTTGTGGAAAGAGGGGCCGAACGGTTAGGTTAAATGGACTACAGTGCGCATCTCGCTACTCTGCAAGCGATGTAGAGTACAGTTAAGTTTAGGAAAGCATAATTTCATTTGTGAAATATTAAAAATATTTGCTATTTCATTTGAAAGTGGGAGTGTATTACATTTTAAATAATAAGAATGATTAGTAACTTTCCGTTTGATTTCTATCTGTGAACGCATTATTACACTATATCATTGACCAGTTTGCTATTTTGTTTGATTCAGTGAGCACAATAAAACTAGCCGCTTACCCTATGAATTATACTCTACAAGATAGATTCATATTTATTCAGGTATATAGCGAAATGTCTGTAGCAGTAATGTTTCAGTAATCGAGAGCCTTATTCTATTTCATTAAAGCCTCACAGCAAAAGCAGCAGATTCATGACCTACGTGCTACCTCTGCGAGAGAGAACATCTCCTGAAGGTGCCAGGTTGGTGGACATTTTCTACAAATTCTGTCTTTTGCTTTGATTTGGCAGGCTACCACTAGGCCTCATACACGGCCTTCAGTACAGATTGTGACAGCTGCGTGCCATCTGTAGTAACACGGAGAAGAGAATAGCAAACGTACTCGCTCTCAGTCGCGGTGTGCACTTTTTACGTTTGCCAGGAGCGCCCTTTAGACGTCATAGCTCATCAAATGCTGGCTACCAGTTTCGGTGATTCAGGACACGAGCTTCAGGTATTAACTTATGCTGGGCGCGGGAGGGGGAGGGGTGTAATTCCAGTGGTATTAACGATTCCATAAGTAGCCAACATCTATGAACTGGTTTCCGTAGACTCTAACAACGATGCTGTGCTTCACCAACATGTTCCATTTTATTACATAGACCTATATCACTGACGTAGAACTTCTGAAAATATTTTGTGGTCGCGTATGATGCCTGATGGATAGTATTTGGTAAACAACGACCGTGTTAAAAACTCATCTCCTCTGTTCGTCCGTAAGACCCAGAAAGTTGTAGAAACCAGCGCTCGCGTTGATGCAGTGTTCCTTACCTTCCGGAAGCCGTTTGGTACACTTCCACAATGTCAGCTTACGATAAAAAAAACCGAAACGAGCATCCGGAATATCAGAAGATTTTTGTGACTGGATTGAAGAATTCGTAGCAAACAGATACAGAATTTTATTTTAATAGGAGAGAAAGCTTCAGCGTGAAAGTAGCATTAGGCGTTCTCCACATGGTCAAGTGTTATACAGTGATTACCGTAGGTGCACCCGACTGCAAATTGTTGCTCATGTCGGCACCAATGACTCCTGCCGTCTGGGTTCAGAGGTCATCCTCAGTTCGTATAGCGGTTGGCGGAATTGGCGAAGGCGGAAAGCCTCACTCGCGGGGTGGAATAAGAGCTAACTATTTGTAGTATCGTTCCCAGAACCGATCGCGGTCCTCTGGTTTGCAGCCGAGTGGAAGGCTTAAACCAGAGGGTCAGACGATTCTGCGGAGATCTGGGGTGCAAATTTCTCGACCTCCGCTATCGGGTGGAGAAATGTAGGGTCCCCCTGAATAGGCCAGGCGTGCACTACACGCCGGAAGCGGCTACAAGGGTAGCGGAGTACGTGTGGAGTGCACATGAGGGGTTTTTTAGGTTAGAGAATTGTTCAAATGGCTCTGAGCACTATGGGGCTTAACATCTCAGGTCATCAGTCCCCTAGAACTTAGAACTACTTAAACCTAACTAGCCTAAGGACATCACACACATCCATGCCCGAGGCAGGATTTGAACCTGCGACCGTAGCGGTCTCGCAGTTCCAGACTGAAGCGCCTAGAACCGCTCGGCCACGAGCGGCCGGCGTTAGAGAATTCCCTCCCTAGGCCCGACAAGACGCCTCCTGCGACGTGGCAAGGTAGGAGTAGGCAAAATGCAACAGCGAATAACAATATTAATGGGCTAATAGTAAACTGCAGGAGCGTCTATAGAAAGGTCCCAGAACTGCTCTCATTAATAAACGGTCACAACGCCCATATAGTACTAGGGACAGAAAGTTGGCTGAAACCAGACGTAAACAGTAATGAACTCCTAAACTCAGATTGGAATGTATACCGCAGAGACAGGCTGGACAGTGAAGGGGGAGTCGTGTATATAGCGATAAGAAGTGCAATATTATCGAAGGAAATTGACGGAGATCGGAAATGTGAAATAATTTGGGTGAAGGTCACGATTAAAGCAGGCTCAGACATGGTAATTGGATGTCTCTATAGGCCCCCTGGCTCAGCAGCTGTTGTGGCTGAGCACCTGAAGGATAATTTGGAAAATATTTCGAGTAGATTTCCCCACCATGTTATAGTTCTGGGTGGAGATTTTAATTTGCCGGATATAGACTGGGAGACTCAAACGTTCATAACGGGTGGCAGGGACAAAGAATCCAGTGAAATTTTTTAAAGTGCTTTATCTGAAAACTACCTTGAGCAGTTTAACGGAGAACCGACTCGTGGCGATAACATATTAGACCTTCTGGTGACGAACAGACCCGAACTATTTGAAACAGTTAACGCAGAACAGGGAATCAGCGATCATAAAGCGGTTACGACATCGATGATTTCAGCCGTAAATAGAAATATTAAAAAAGGTAGGAAAATTTTTCTGTTTAGCAAAAGTGACAAAAAGCAGATTACAGAGTACCTCACGGCTCAACACAAAAGTTTTGTCTCAAGTACACATAGTGTTGAGGATCAGTGGACAAAGTTCAAAACCATCGTACAATATGCGTTAGATGAGTATGTGCCAAGCAAGATCGTAAGAGATGGAAAAGAGCCACCGTGGTACAACGACCGAGTTAGAAAACTGCTGCAGAAGCAAAGGGAACTTCACAGCAAACATAAACATAGCCAAAGCCTTACAGACAAACAAATATTACGCGAAGCGAAATGTAGTGTGAGGAGGGCTATGCGAGAGGCGTTCAATGAATTCGAAAGTAAAGTTCTATGTACTGACTTGGCAGAAAATCCTAAGAAATTTTGGTCTTATGTCAAAGCGGTAGGTGGATCAAAACAAAAATGTCCAGACACTCTGTGACCAAAATGGTACTGAAGCAGAGGACGACAGACTGAAGGCCGAAATACTAAATGTCTTTTTCCAAAGCTGTTTCACAGAGGAAGACTGCCCTGTAGTTCCTTCTCTAGATTGTCGTACAGATGACAAAATGGTAGATATCGAAATAGACGACAGAGGGATAGAGAAACAATAAATCGCTCAAAAGAGGAAAGGCCGCTGGACCTGATGGGATACCAGTTCGATTTTACACAGAGTACGCGAAGCAACTTGCCCCCCCTTCTTGCAGCGGTGTACCGTCGGTCTCTAGAAGAGCGTAGCGTTCTAAAGGATTGGAAAAGGGCACAGGTCATCCCCGTATTCAAGAAGGGACGTCGAACAGATGTGAAGAACTATAATCCTATATCTCTAACGTCGATCAGTTGTAGAATTTTGGAACACATATTATATTAGAGTATAATGACTTTTCTGGAGACTAGAAATCTACTCTGTAGGAATCAGCAAGGGTTTCGAAAAGGTCGTTTGAAACCCAGCTTGCGCTATTCGTCCACGAGACTCAGAGGGCCATAGACACGGGTTCACAGGTAGATGCCGTGTTTCTTGACTTCCGCAAGGCGTTCGGCACAGTTACCCACAGTCGTTTAATGAACAGAGTAAGAGCATAAGGACTATCAGACCAATTGTGTGATTGGATTGGATTGGATTGGATTGGATTGAGGAGTTCCTAGATAACAGAACTCAGCATGTCGTTCTCAATGGAGAGAAGTCTTCCGAAGTAAGAGTGATTTCAGGTGTGCCGCAGGGAAGTGTCATAGGACCGTTGCTATTCACAATATACATAAATGACCTGGTGGATGACATCGGAAGTTCACTGAGGCTTTTTGCAGATGATGCTGTGGTGTATCGAGAGGTTGTGACAATGGAAAATTGTACTGAAATGCAGGAGGATCTGCAGCGAATTGACGCATGGTGCAGGGAATGGCAATTGAATCTCAATGTAGACAAGTGTAATGTGCTGCGAATACATAGAAAGATAGATCCCTTATCATTTAGCTACAAATTAGCAGGTCAGCAACTGGAAGCAATTAATTCCATAAATTATATGGGAGTACGCATTAGGAGTGATTTAAAATGGAATGATCATATAAAGTTGATCGTCGGTAAAGCAGATGCCAGACTGAGATTCATTGGAAGAATCCTTAGGAAATGCAATCCGAAAACAAAGGAAGTAGGTTACAGTACGCTTGTTCGCCCACTGCTTGAATACTGCTCAGCAGTGTGGGATCCGTACCAGATAGGGTTGATAGAAGAGAGAGAGAAGATCCAACGGAGAGCAGCGCGCTTCGTTACAGGATCATTTAGTAATCGCGAAAGCGTTACTGAGATGATAGATAAACTCCAGTGGAAGACTCTCCAGGAGAGAATAGAAGGGAGAACCGATAGAGATACTCAGGGTACCCTCCGCCATACACCGTCAGGTGGCTTGCGGAGTATGGATGTAGATTTAGATGTAGATGCTTCTTGACAGAGCGTAGGGGAACGATGGGGGAGACCAGCACCGCCGTACTAGGGCAAGGTCCTAATGGTGGTTTGCCGTTGCCTACCTCCGACAGTAATGGGGATGAATGATGATAATGAAGACGACAGAAGGACACCCAGTCATCTCAGGGCAGGTGAAAATCCCTGACCCCGCCGGGAACGAACCCGGGACGCTGTGCTCGGGAAGCGAGAACGCTACTTTGAGACCACAGGGAAGAGGCAGTGTGCGGATGACCTCATGCGGGGAAGAATGATCGGTAAACTGGAAGAAAGTCGCTGTGCGATGAGTGTAGCCCAGGAGTTTGGTATTGCCCACAGCGTAGTTTCACGTGCACGAGGAACGTTCTGAACCAAAAGCACTGTTGTCCGAAGGAGAGGACCGCTACATTGTATTGTGCAACCCATGTCAAACAGCAATTGCACGCACCTGTAACGGGATTGCAAACCACGCAGTCTCACGCTCCACAATATCACGGCGACTGCATGGGACAGCTCTTTGTCCGACGACCAGTACGTTGTAATCCAGTGACACTTGCACATCGGTGTCTCCGTTTATGATGCCAAAAGCATAGGGACTGGGCCAACAAGGAGTGGACTCGCGAACTTTTCTCGGATATCAGACACAGCCTAAGCAGTGATTCTAAACATAACCTCATATGCGAGAGTTGGAAACACGCAGTGTAACTAGGAACATAGTCAACCATGATGTTTCTGGTGGTCCAGCTGTCATGGTGTGGGGTGGCATAATGTTTCGTGAGATTACTGACTTCCAAATCTTTGAACACTCTACAGTCACCGGTGGAAGTTATTGTGACACTACTCCCTGCCCACATGCGTCTCTTCAGGGGTGCATTCTGCCCAGTTTAATTTTGATGGATAATACACGACCGCATCGAAGAGTGCAGGTGGAGGAACACTTGGAACGAGAGGACATTCGGCAAATGGATTGGCCTGTCCGTTCCCCGACTTAAATCCCATCGACCACGTGTGGGACGCAATGTGGAGACGTATTGAAGCACTTCCCCCAGCACCAACGACCATCCAGGAGTTGACAACCACATTGGTGGATCTATGGAACGCCCTGCCTCAAGAACTCGTTACTACCTTTATGGCCAACATGGGAACACGTTACATAACTTGCATTGCCATTCGTGGTAATTACACACCCTATTAAAAAACATGTCCTGTTTTTTTCCTAATGTCCAGTGGACCGTCATAAACCGCGGTGACCTCGGAATGATTATTGTTTATAAATAAAAGTGTCATTTCTGTTCGTCTCATTTCGTATTTCTTCGAATTACCCTCCGTACTTCATTCGGTACTATACCATACCGTAGCAGTTCTTTCAACGTATGGTGCAAGTTCCATCGAGCTATGTTACTTGGTAGTGATACAGCATACGAAAGTTACTTTAGTCCTTAAGTTTTACACACTGCTGTGCTCAAATGAGCTAGTGAATAATGTCGAAAGCTCCATGAGGTTGTTGGCGAAGAATGCTGTTTTAATCTCTACAACAAATTGTAGCGATATGGAGGAAAACGTGCAGAGGATCTATGCTTGGTGCAGGGAATGACAACTGACCGTCTGTCTAAACCAGTGTAATGCATTGTGCGTAAATAGGCGCAATATTTTATTTTATTGGTTTCAGCAAAAGTTAATTTCACCAGTTGCAGTTATGTCACATAATGATAAAAACAGGGCATTTCAAAATATAAAACATAACTGTGTGAGATAATTAATCTCGGAGGTACATCATCCACAATAAAAGCAACAAATGTCAATTATACGTATAAAGGAGCATAAGAAAAACTCCTCATATTTTAAAGATTCCTTTTACAGCGACTGATGAAATGAGAAATATATTTCGCAACACCCTTATCCATGGAAAAAAACTGTCATTATTTCATTGCACAATTCGCGAATAGTCACTGGAAACAGTGACATCCACTAAATATCTGGGAGTGTGTGTACAGGTTGATTTATAGCGGAATGACCACATAAATCTACTAGTAGGGAAACTGGAAGCCAGGCAGGTCCATTGTAAGAATTCTCAGATACTATAGTACACCCTCAAAGGAAGTATCTTACGAAACCCTCATTTGACTATTAGTTGGATTCTACTTCTCATTCTGGAGCCTTTATCAGGTAGCACTGGCAGAGAAAATAGAGAAAATCCATGGAAGAGCAATGCGTTTCGTTATGGGTTCGTTTAGTAAGCACGAAAGGGTCACGGAGGTGCTCAACTCTAGTGGCAGACACTTCGAGGCAGGTCTTGTTTACAGCTAAATTTTCAAGAGGCTACGTTCCTGCAATCTTCCTGCTACACATATCGGATGAAAAGGATACGAAGGTAAAATGAGAGAGACCAAAACTCACACGCAAGCTTACTATTGTTCTTCCAGCATACCATTCGCGACTGCAACAGGAAACGGGGAAATGAATACTGGCACACAAAGTACCCACTGCCACTCACCGTAATATGTCTTTGGAAGTATAGATGTAGATGCAGAAAGTAGAAAAGGCTATAAAAGTAAGGGAAAAAGGCAAGATTTTCTGTAAAATTTATGAGGAGGAGATTATCTCGTATTTCAGACAGTAGCTAGAATCATTTGATACAGGCAGTGAAAATGCAGTGGAAACATGACTCAAGGCCAAAATACTCATAATATGTGACCGTGATTTAGAAAAATATCTAAACAGCGGGATCATTAAAGATGGTAGATATCTCCGAAGATACTATGATAACATCGGGAAATTTCTTAAGAAATAGCGGCGATTGTACAAAAGGTATGAAAAAACACAAAACCGTCAGATCTCAGCTGAAAGGTCTCGATTATCAGAAAGCCAATGCATGAAACCTTCAATAATTATCGCAATAAAATATTATCTCAAAACATGTACCAAATCTCCAAGAAATTTTGGTCATATATTAAGACTGTCAATGGCGCAGTATACAGTGTCCAAGGATTTGTAGAAGAGGCAGGACCCAAAGATGAAATTGAAAATCTACTCATGTTGGATGAGAGTTCTTGATTATCAAATAGAAATTAAATTATTATACCAAGTACAAATCCTTACGAGTTTCAATCCTTTTTTCATCTACGTGCATGCGATGTTTTGTAAGATCTGAACAACAGATTTCCTGGAAGATGGATAGGGCGCTGTGGTCTTACAGGTCTGGTCTGAAAGATCACCTGATTTATCACCAGAAATTATTTTTTGTATTTATACCTAAAGAATCGTGTTTGTCACGTAACCCCACAACCCCAGATGACTTCAAACAATGCGTCAGAGGAGATTATCGCCACCAGCGACTTAACATCTCGCACACAAAACGTTTTTAAGGCACACTGAGTTGTGCATTCAGAAAAATGGGCGCTCGTTTGAACTACTCCCTTAAATGAATATTCTGATACCAGAATATCCGTTTGAACTCAGTCAATTATGTAAAATGTGTTGCAGCCACTCCTAAAACTTAGAACGTTTCTGGCTCCCTAATTAAAATTGAAAGAAGTTTGATTTTATCTGGATTGGACACAGCTGATTTAAGTACATTATATACATGATAAAGAAAATAATATTATATTTAAAAAGCTATAAATCGTAGTCGTAACACTTCCAGAGGCGAGCACTATAACCATCTCTGCACGGCCATACTCAGCGGCATATTTGTCGACCACAATATTATTGGACGTGGAAGTGAGGGCGCTTCGGTCAGCTAGTCGCGAGTTTTTATCTTGATATTTCACCAAGGTATGCTGAACCAGTTGATAATGTATATGGAAGTGAATTCAAATCATTCAAAGGGAGATGCGCTTTCCTTAGTCATCACTGTACTTGTGACCGCGTATTTCGAATAACGGCCACGGGAGGTAAAGTGTAGTACATAATATCATGGTCGGATAGTATTTCACTGCCATGGCGCGACATTAACTTGGCGTGGCATTTTGTCACAAGCATGTGACGTCTTTGGGATGGCATACATCCTGTCCGATTGTTCTTGTCAGTATTTTCCATACGTCTTTTTTCTCAGACTCTGCAGAGAACCTCCTCATTTGTTATCTTTCAGGCAACCTAATTTTCAATCACAGACACTTCGATTATCTTCTTTTCCAGTTATTCCACAGCCGACGATTAGCTCTCATACAATGCTGTGCTCCAAACGTACATTCTTGGAAATTTTTTCCTCTAATTAAGGCCTGTATTTGATACCAGCACACTTCTCTTGGCCAAGAATGCCTTTTTTGCCAATGACAGTCTACTTATGATGTCCTATTTGCCCCGTCCGTTATTGGTTATTTTCCTGCATAGGCAGCAGAAGTCCCTAACTTCATTTGTTTCGTGGTCATGAATCCTGATGTTAAGTTTATCGCTGGGCTCATTTCTGCTACTTCTGACTACTTTCGTCTTTTTTCAATTTACTCTTAATCCATATTCTATAAACTATTCATTTCATTCAGCAGATCATGTAATTCTTCTTCACTTTCACACAGGACAACAATGTCAGCAGCGAATTGTATCATTGATATCCTTTCGCCTTGAATTTTAATTCCACTCCTGAACATTTCTTTTATTTACATCACTGCTTCTCCGATGTACAGATTGAACAGTAGGGGCGAAACACTATACCTTGTCTTACACCGTTCTTAATCCGAGCACTTCGTTCTCGCTATTCCAATCTTATTGTCCCTCTTCAATTGTCTTGTAGATAATGTACATTAAACGTCTTTCCCTATAGCTTACTCCTATTTTTCTAAGAATTTCGAACATCTTCCACCATTTTAGATAGTCGAACGCTTTTTTTACGTCGAGAAATCCTATGTAGATGTTGATTTTATTAACTCTTGTATCCATTAACAGACGAAACGACAGAACTTCCTCCTTCCTAAAACCAAACTGATCATCATCTAAAGGAATTCTCTATTTTCTTTTGCATTCTTCTGTACATTGTTTTTGTCAGCATCTTCGTTGTGCGCTAGTTATGGAACTTACCTGTTCTTTCTATCTTTGGAATTGCTTAGACGACATTTTACCGAAATTCTGATGGCGTGTTTCTAATCTCATAGATTCTACACACCAACCTGAGTATTCGTCTGCTTTCCGCTTCCGCCAATGATTTTACAAATTTCGAAGGGATGTACCTATCCCTTTGACCTTATTCGACAGCATGTCTTCCAAAACTTTGATAAATAGTGACTCCAGTAGTTGATCTCCTACGCCTTTCATATCGATTCCCATTTCTTCTTGTATTACGTCGCCAGGAAAGTATTCCGTCTCTCAATGGTCTTCATTGTACTGTTTCCACCTATTCGCTGTCTCCTCTGCATTTAGCAGTGGAATTCTCATTGCACTTTTAATGTAGCCGCTCTGACTTTTAATTTCCCCAGAGGTTGTTTCGACTTTTCTGCACGCTGAAACAGTCCTTTGCACAACCGTTAATTTTTCGAGTTTCTCACATTTTTCCTGGAGCCATTTCGTCGTGGCATCCCCGAACTACTTATTTACTGGACTCCTAAGTGAAAAATAAACCTGTCTTTCCCTGAATATTTTTATACTTCCCTTTTTCGTCGAATAATTAAAGTATATTTTTTGTTTTAGCCAAACTTTCTTCGCAGTTGCCTATCTTCTACCTATGTATGACCGTCCAAAATCTGTGTTTGACCTTTTTAGAAATTTCCTTTTCCCGTCAACTGAACTACTTATGTGTACAGTGAAGTGACAAAAGCCATGGGCTAGCAATAAGCACGTATACAGACGGCGGTAGCATCGTGCACACAGGGTACAAAAGGACGGTGCATTTACGGACCTGTCATTTGTACTCAGTTGATTAATGTGAAAAGGTTTCAGACCTGATTGTGACCGCACGACGAGAACTAGCAGATTCTGAACGCAGAATGCTAGTTAGAGCTAGGCGCATGGGACATTCTCATTCGGAAATCGTTGGGAAATTCGGTTTTCCGAGATGCACAGTGTCAAGAGAGTGCCGACAACACCAAATTTCATATGTTACCTCTCACCACGGACAACGCAGTGGCTGACGTCCTTTACTTAACGAGTGAGAAAACTGGTCTGCCTAGAGTCGTCAGTGCTAACAAATAAGCAATAGCAAATAAGCAATAGTGCGTGAAATAACCGCAGAAATCAATGTGGGACGTACTCCGAACGTCTCCTTTACGACAGTGCTGCGAAATTTGGCGTTAATTAGCTATGGCAGCAGACGACCGACAAGAGTGCCTGTACCAACAGCTGCAGCGCCTCTCCTGAGCTCAAGAGCATTTCGGTTGGACCCTAGACACTGGAAAACCGTGGCCTCGTCAGATGAGTCCCGATTTGAGTTAGTAAGAACTGATGGCAGGTTCGAGTGTGCAGCAGACCACACGAATCCATGGAGCCAAGTTGTCAACAAGGCACTACGCGAGCCGGCCACGGTGGTCTAGCGGTTCAGGCGCTCAGTCCGGAACCGCGCGACTGCTACGGTCGCAGGTTCGAATCCTGCCTCGGGCATGGATGTGTGTGATGTCCTTAGGTTAGTTAGGTTTAAGTAGTTCTAAGTTCTGGGGTACTGATGACCGCAGATGTTAAGTCCCATAGTGCTCAGAGCCATTTGAACCATTTGAACCACTACGCGAGTCGGTGGTGGCTCCATACTAGTATAGGCTGTGTTTACAAAGAATGGACTGGGTCCTGTGATCAACTGAACCGATCATTGACTGTAAAAGGTTATGTTCGGATACTTGGAGACCATATGCAGTCATTCATGCACTTCAGTTCTCCAAATAACCAAGTTCCATTTCACTTGGCCAGAATTGTTCGCTATTGATTTGAAGAAAATTCTGGATGATTTGAGCGAATGATTTGATCGCCCAACATGAATCGAGAGATCACACCCTGCATGGGCAACGCTTTCGCAACTATGCATGGCTATACAGGCAGTACGGGTCAATATTTCTGCAGGGAACTTCCAGAGGCTTGTTCAGTCAATGCCAAATGCAGCTGCTGCACTACGCCGGGCAAAAGTAGGTCCGACGCAGTGTCAGCAGGTATCCCATGACTTTTGTCACCTCAGTGTATAGAGGGTTGAGTACAATGTTATAGAAAGCGAACGGAAAGTGAATGAAGCTGAGGAGAGATACTGTATTGCGAGAAGTATTTCACAGAGCTGTGAAAAACCTGTCGAAACAAGTCCCCTGGACCAGATAACATTGGCTTCCTTGAGAGAGCCAGCCATCACAAAACTAAAACTACTCTATGTTGTATGCAAGACTATCAGACAGGCGAAATACCTCTGACTTCAAGATCAATGTTGATCCAAAGTACACTTGTGCTGACAGGTGAGAATTTTGCTCGCTTCGTGAATTCGCAATACCACCTCGGCGCCCCACCGTTTGACCAACAACGAGGAATCCATTTCAGGTGTGAGGGCTAAATTTACCATCAGTCTACTGACTAGTTTGATGCGGCCCGCCACGAATTCCTTTCCTGTGCTGACCTCTTCATCTCAGAGTAGCACTTGCAACCTATGTCCTCAATTATTTGCTTGACGTATTCCAATCTCTGTCTTCCTCTACAGATTTTGCCCTCTACAGCTCCCTCTAGTACCATGGAAGTCATTCCCTCATGTCTTAGCAGATGTCCTATCGTCCTGTCCCTTCTCCTTATCAGTGTTTTCCACATATTCCTTTCCTCTCCGATTCTGCGTAGAACCTCCTCAATCCTTACCTTATCAGTCCACTTAATTTTCAACATTCGTCTATAGTACCACATCTCAAATGCTTCGATTCTCTTCTGTTCCGGTTTTCCCACAGTCCATGCTTCACTACCATACAATGCTGTACTCCAGACGTACATCCTCAGAAATTTCTTCCTCAAATTAAGGCCGGTATTTGATATTAGTAGACTTCTCTTGGCCAGAAATGCCATTTTTGCCATAGCGAGTCTGATTTTGATGTCCTCTTTGCTCCGTCCGTCATTGGTTATTTTACTGCCTAGGTGGCAGAATTCCTTAACTTCATTGACTTCGTGACCATCAATCCTGATGTTAAGTTTCTCGCTGTTCTCATTTCTACTACTTCTCATTATCTTCGTCTTTCTCCGATTTACTCTCAAACCATACTGTGTACTCATTAGACTGTTCATTCCGTTCAGCAGATCGTTTAATTCTTCTTCACTTTCACTCAGGATAGCAATGTCATCAGCGAATCGTATCATTGATATCCTTTCACCTTGTATTTTAGTTCCACTCCTGAACCTTTCTTTTATTTCCATTATTGCTTCCTCGATGTACAGATTGAAGAGTAGGGGCGAAAGGCTACAGCCTTGTCTTACACCCTTCTTAATACGAGCACTTCGTTCTTGATCGTCCACTCTTATTATTCCCTCTTGGTTGTTGTACATATCGTATATGACCCGTCTCTCCCTATAGCTTACCCCTACTTTTTTCAGAATCTCGAACAGCTTGCACCATTTTATATTGTCGAACGCTTTTTCCAGGTCGACAAATCCTATGAAAGTGTCTTGATTTTTCTTTAGCCTTGCTTCCATTATTAGCCTGCTACGGTCGCAGGTTCGAATCCTGCCTCGGGCATGGGTGTGTGTGTTGTCCTTAGGTTAGTTAGGTTTAAGTAGTTCTAAGTTCTAGGGGACTTGTGACCTAAGATGTTGAGTCCCATAGTGCTCAGAGCCATTTTTTGCATTATTAGCCGTAACGTCAGAATTGCCTCTCTCGTCCCTTTACTTTTCCTAAAGCCAAACTGATCGTCACCTAGCGCATTCTCAATTTTCTTTTCCATTCTTCTGTATATTATTCTTGTAAGCAGCTTCGATGCATGAGCTGATAAGCTGATTGTGCGATAATTCTCGCACTTGTCAGCTCTTGCCGCCTTCGGAATTGTGTGGATGATGCTTTTCCGAAAGTCAGATGGTATATCGCCAGATTCATATATTCTACACACCAACGTGAATAGTCGTTTTCTTGCCACTTCCCCCAATGATTTTAGAAATTCTGATGGAATGTTATCTATCCCTTCTGCCTTATTTGACCGTAAGTCCTCCAAAGCTCTTTTAAATTCCGATTCTAATACTGGATCCCCTATGTCTTCTAAATCGACTCCTGTTTCTTCTTCTATCACATCAGACAAATCTTCACCCTCATAGAGGCTTTCAATGTATTCTTTCCACCTATCTGCTCTCTCCTCTGCATTTAACAGTGGAATTCCCGTTGCACTCTTAATGTTACCACCGTTGCTTTTAATGTCACCAAAGGTTGTTTTGAGTTTCCTGTATGCTGAGTCTGTCCTTCCGACAATCATATCTTTTTCGATGTCTTTACATTTTTCCTGCAGCCATTCCGTCTTAGCTTCCCTGCACTTCCTATTTATTTCATTCCTCAGCGACTTGTATTTCTGTATTCCTGATTTTCCCGGAACATGTTTGTACTTCCTCCTTTCATCAATCAACTGAAGTATTTCTTCTGTTACCCATGGTTTCTTCGCAGCTACCTTCTTTGTACCTATGTTTTCCTTCCCAACTTCTGTGATGGCCCTTTTTAGAGATGTCCATTCCTCTTCAACTGCACTGCCTACTGTGCTATTCCTTATTGCTGTATCTATAGCGTTAGAGAACTTCAAACGTATCTCGTCATTCCTTAGTACTTCCGTATCCCACTTCTTTGCGTATTGATTCTTCCTGACCAATGTCTTGAACTTCAGCCTACTCTTCATCACTACTATACTGTGATCTGAGTCTATATCTGCTCCTGGGTACGCCTTACAATCCAGTATCTGATTTGGGGATCTCTGTCTGCCCATGATGTAATCTGATTGAAATCTTCCCGTATCTCCCGGCCTTTTCCAAGTATACCTCCTCCTCTTGTGATTCTTGAACAGGGTATTCGCTATTACTAGCTGAAACTTGTTACAGAACTCAATTAGTCTTTCTCCTCTTTAATTCCTTGTCCCAAGCCCATATTCTCCTGTAACCTTTTCTTCTACTCCTTCCCCTACAACTGCATTCCAGTCGCCCACGACTATTAGATTTTCGTCCCCCTTTATATTCTGCATTACCCTTTCAATATCCTCATACATTTTCTCTATCGTTCATCTTCAGCTTGCGACGTCGGCATGTATACCTGAACTATCGTTGTCGGTGTTGGTCTGCTATCGATTCTGATTAGAACAACCCGGTCACTGAACTGTTCACAGTAACGCACCCTCTACCCTACCTTCCTATTCATAACGAATCCTACACCTGTTATACCATTTTCTGCTGCTGTTGATATTACCCGATACTCATCTGACCAGAAATCCTTGTCTTCCTTCCACTTCACTTCACTGACCCCTACTATATCTTTTTTGCATTTCCCTTTTCAGATTTTATAGTTTCCCTACCACGTTCAAGCTTCTGACATTCCACGCCCCGACTCGTAGAACGTTATCCTTTCGTTGATTATTCAATCTTTTTCTCATGGTAACCTCCCCCTGGGCAGTCCCCTCCCGGAGATCCGAATGGGGGACTATTCCGGAATCTTTTGCCAATGGAGAGATCATCATGACACTTCTTCAATTACAGGCCACATGTCTTGTGGATACACGTTATGTGTCTTTAATGCAGTGGTTTCCATTGCCTTCTGCATCCTCATGTCGTTGATCATTGCTGATTCTTCCGCCTTTAGGGGCAATTTCCCACCCGTAGGACAAGAGAGTGCCCTGAACCTCTATCCGCTCTTCCGCCCTCTTTGACAAGGCCGTTGGCAAAATGAGGCTGACTTCTTATGCCGAAAGTCTTCGGCCGCCAATGCTGATTATTTATCAAAATTTAAGCATTGGCGGGGATAGAATCCGGGACCGAAAACGTTTTGATTATGAATCAAAGACGCAACCCCTAGACCACGGGTACCGATGATTTACTCGATGTTACAAAAACAACTCATGCCTGTGCGTCATCGAAAATATTGTTGGACTTTAAAAATGTTTGCTAATAGTGTTTGTGGATATTTACACACTAAATTTGAAATACTCGAATGGCCTGCCTGTGGCCAAAAATGGCAAAGTTACTCTTAATCGCTTGTCTACTGGAACTGCGTGTCTCATTGCCGTATTTTGTTTTCCTATTCATTCTCGTGTTAACATTAGAAAGCAATTCTTGCTAGTTGTGGGCGTATTACAGCAAATGTTGAATCTGAAGCCAATTTATAAAGAATTACCTACAACCAGTTGCTTTTACAGACCTTTACTTCCTCATTGAAGTAATAAAACCGTCTGAGTTGCAATGAAGTTTGTTTTTACTTAAATGGCGACCGATTTCAGACTTTTGTCCGTAATCAAGACATCCGGGTAAGTCCTACTATAATGTGAGTTCACTGGCCGCATTGATTGCGTGAGTGGTTACTATTTGCGTCTGACACGGAACACGAGACTGGCGTACACAAATAATATCTTTCCCTTAGCCACTCATACAAACAATGTGGGCAGCCTACTCACATTATAGTAGGAATTTAACTTGGATGTCTTGATAATGGACAAAAGTCCGAAACTGGTGGCCATTTAAATAAAACCAAATTTCTGTGCAACTTTGATGGTTTTATAATTTCATTGAATCATAGTAAGCTGCTGCCTATTGCCATCCAACGTGGTGGAAGTGAGTATTTTTCTGCGATGATGTTTCAAGACGTCTGCATTTATTTAAGAGGAGTGCATATTGTTTCTCTGCTAACGGCGTTGCAGAATTTTGTGACAGAGGTATTTAAGACAGATAATGTAAAAGATCGTAAATAAAGAAACGATGTTCACAGCGCATAAGTAAACATAGACATCTGAACATGGGGTGAATACAAAATAAAGTGACTCTCAAAAACTCATGTTTTGAAACACAATTTGTTGGCGTGGAGTATGGTGAAAGGAGTGCCATGATATTGGTAAGTTACTCCATAGAGTATAAATACTGTATCTGTGGAGTGAGCATTGGGATGCAGAGAATGAGAATTCTGTCCACATCACCACCTGCAGCTCAAGTAACGTGATTTTGGTACGCCGCATTTTTTTCCGTATAGTGCTTAGCATATTCTGAGTCTTATTGCTTCGGTACTACAGATAGATCACCCTCAGAAGTATTGTGAAACTTTATATAACCGTTGCACAGACATTTTAACAGTTTGATAGCAGGAATTGAAGTTGGCTTAAAGATGTGAAGAGTAACGATATTGTACTGTTTCGCCACACTATCATAGCTCAGATTCCACTTCATTTACGTTTTTTCGGTAGCAGGATAAAAGTTACAGCCAACAACACTTTTTTAGGTTCTCTATTGCACTGATTCATATTGTCGAATCTGTTCTTGTTAATTACGTTACAACGACACTGGATAGAAAATTGTCTCATTCAGAAATACAAAAGGGTTTGAGAACGTGAATAAATTGGAGGAAATTAGTCAGCGTGTCATGCATAAATTTTATCTGCATGTGAACATAACACCAATATGTATATGCAATGACTGTCAGTTTACTCATATACACTTCAAACCTATCCAGCACTTGTCTCACAAGCACACGAACATAAAACCTTAGATATTATATCTACAATATAAGCATTATAATACCGGCTCTTGGTATTTTTCAACGTACAAAGTGCTCATATCAATATGGCTTTTACATTTGTTGTAGATACCTATGAAAAGTAATTGGTTTTCGGTTCATATACTTCCCTTAACATCCGCAACAAGGACAGTATTGCACCACAACTGTTACTAAAATTCAGGCGTCTGGAAACGTACCGGGTGATCAAAAAGTCAGTATAAATTTGAAAACTTAATAAACCACGAAATAATGTAGATAGAGAGGTAAAAATTGACACACGTGCTTGGAATGACATGGGGTTTTATTAGAACAAAAAAAAAAGTTCATGTCCGACAGATGGCGCTGAACAGCGAAACTGCTACCGTGACGGGTGAGAGGTACGCCGATATGTTACAGAATCGCATCATCCCCAGCCTGGCTGATAAACACCTGCTGGAACGTACGATGTTTATGGAGGATGGCGCTCCACCCCATATTGCTAGACGCGTGAAAGATCTCTTGCGCGCGTCGTTTGGTGGTGATCGTGTGCTCAGGCGCCACTTTCGTCATGCTTGGCCTCCCAGGTCCCCAGACCTCAGTCCGTGCGATTATTGGCTTTGGGGTTACCTGAAGTCGCAAGTGTATCGTAATCGACCGACATCTCTAGGGATGCTGAAAGACAACATCCGACGCCAATGCCTCACCATAACTCCGGACATGCTTTACTGTGCTGTTCACAACATTATTCCTCGACTACAGCTATTGTTGAGGAATGATGGTGGACATATTGAGCATTTCCTGTAAAGAACATCATCTTTGCTTTGTCTTACTTTCTTATGCTAATTATTGCTATTCTGACCAGATGAAGCGCCATCTGTCGGACATTTTTTGAACTTTTGTATTTTTTTGGTTCTAATAAATCCCTATGTGATTCCAAGCATATGTGTCAATTTGTACCTCTCTATCTACATTATTCCGTGATTTATTCAGCTTTCAAATTTATACTGACTTTTTGATCACCCAGTATGTAAAACAAGGCGAATAAGTGTAATATTCAAGTTTCGCTGTTACCGCAGATTCTACACAAGCAGTTCGTCCCAAAATCACGTGACCAGCCCGTTTTGATGTTGAGAACATGCGCAGTAGGTTATGCTCACTCCACAGTTATACGTACTCGATGCCTTAACCATTAACATCAACATGACGAAGAGGCCCACTTCAGTCAGTATGGGAACCCTGGTAACCAAAGGCTGCCCATGTCCCCTGTAGGCGCGCCAGCATGCACACAAACATTTCCGCTGGCTGGGACTCTGATGCTGGGCGCAACGCTGGCTCCTTAATCCTCGGAGGCCGCGGAGGGTGGCAGCGTGGCGCGGCCCGCCCCCTCCGCGCCTCCCTGAGGGGTGTCAACCCTCTCGGGAGATGGCTATCGCGCCATACATCAGCCGGCGCATTCCTCCGGCCGCGGTCGCGCCACGCCGGCTGGAGGCTCTGTGTCTGCCCTGCCGAGCGGCGACGCAGCCACGACACCAGCGCTTAATACGCACCACCTCCCACCGTCTGTACTGGTACGTGATACTACTTCCGTATTATCGGTACGTGACGAAGCTATGGACCCACCTGTAACAAGGAACGACCAAAACCTAGGAACCACCGATTTACACGTGACTGATATCGATTACACTGAAGAGGCAAAGAAGGGTGGCGCACGAAATGTGTTACCAATTGTTTCTTTCACAATTTACGACGACATTAGACATCCCGCTGGGATCTCTACAGCAGTACCAGCAGAGCTTGGAAAACAAATGAGTTACGAAATGACCTGTAATTCACGATACTGCCGCTAGGAGACTAGTAAGCAGCAATGGCTGACCATGGAAGACTGACGACACAGCAACGATCGGCAATTGTGTTACTTTTTCATGAAACGAAAATCCTTGTTGTGATTCAGAGGCGTTTTCGACAACAGTTTAACACACGATGTGTCCCTTGCAAGAAGACCGTCCACAAGTTGTACGATAAATTTGTACAGGAAGGAACAGTATTGGAAGCGAAGCGACCTCAGCCTAAGCCTGTTTGTTCACCGGAGAATAATAAAGCGGTACGAGTTGATGTACAGAGAAGTCCAGGGAAATCGTGTAGAAAGGCAGCAGTGCAACTGGGAATATCCAGATGCTTTGTTCAACGCATTCTTAAAAGTGACCTCCATATGTACCCATACAAGATGACCTGTGCACAGAAGCTCACTGAAGAACAAAAGCAGCAGAGACTACTGTTTGCTCAGTGGGCAGAGGATAGGGAAGAAACTCTCAACAAAAGTAGGCTGTTTAGGTTTTTATATTGGTAACGCCACGTAGCACTCTGTATGAAAATCACTGGCTGTGCTGTGTGCAGTCTGTGGTTGGTTTGCATTGTTGTTGGCTATTGTAGTGTTGGACAGTTGGCTGTTAACAGCGCGTAGCGTTGCGCAGTTGGAGGTGAGCCGCCAGCAGTGGTGGATGTGGGGAGAGAAATGGCGGAATTTTGAGAGCAGATGATCTGGACGTGTGTCCATTAGAAACAGTAAATTTGTAAGAATGGATGTCATGAACTGCTATATATATTATGACTTTTGAACACTATTACGGTAAATACATTGTTTGTTCTCTATAAAAAAAAAAAAGGGTTCAAATGGCTCTGAGCACTATGGGACTTAACATCTATAGTCATCAGTCCCCTAGAACTTACAACTACGTAAACCGAACTAACCTAAGGACATCACACAACACCCAGTCATCACGAGGCAGAGAAAATCTCTCACCCCACCGGGAATCGAACCCGGGAACCCGGGCGTGGGAAGCGAGAACGCTACCGCACGACCACGAGCTGCGGACCTGTTCTCTATCAAAATCTTTCATTTGCTAACTATGCGTCTCAGTAGTTAGTGCCTTCAGTAGTTTGAATCTTTTATTTAGCTGGCAGTAGTGGCGCTCGCCGTATTGCAGTAGTTCGAGTAACGAAGATTTTTGTCAGGTAAGTGATTTGTGAAAGGTATAGGTTAATATAAGTCGGGGCCATTCTTTTGTAGGGATTATTAAAAGTCAGATTGCGTTGCGCTAAAAATATTGTGTGTCAGTTTAAGCAGAGTCATATATAATTTTTCTAAGGGGACGTATCACAACGTTTGATTTTCAGACGAGGCGCATTTTCATTTAGACGCTGTGGTTAACGAACAAAATCTACGCTTTTGGGCCACTGAAAGCCCGCAAGTGCTTCATGAACGACAACATTATGCTCCGAGGATTACAGCGTGGGCAGCAGTTTCCAGTCACGGACGTATTGGACCCTTTTTCTTTGAAGAAACTGAACACCGAGAGTTGTTTGAGAATGCTTCGCAATAGCTTCATTCCACAGCTTCTTGCTACTGCCTTGCCCTTCAACACGCAGTGGTTCATGCAAGATGGAGCAAAGCCACATACTGCAAACACTGTGTTGGAGTTTTTACACGAGCATTTCGACATGCGGGTCATTTCGCTCAGGTTTCCAGGTCGCTTCAATGACGGACAAAATTGGCCCCCCAATAGTCCAGACCTCAATTCATTGGGAATACCTAAAGGAAAAAGAATTCCCGAAACGTCCACGTGATTTAATGGCGCTCAGAAGACTTATTCTTCAAGCTTGCAGTGAAATTACGGAAGACATGTGCCATAGGGTACTCACTAACTTCAGTGTTCGTTTGAAGGAAGTTAGGAAACGAAATGGTGGACATATTTAGCATGTGCTGAGTTAGAACAAATTTCCATGGACGGCTATTCATTGTAGTATATGTTTCTTTCAGATTTTATTGACAATAAAGTTTATATTCAAAAACAAAATGGTAACACATTTCGTGCGCCACCCTGTAATACACCTACCTAATATCGTGTAGGGCCCCTGCCATCAAGCAGAAGTGTTGCAGCACGGCGTGGCATGCACTCGAATGATGTCTGAAGTAGTGCATGAGGGCACCAAGAATCCTTCAGGGCTGTCCACAAATCCGTAAGAGTATGAGGGGCTGGAAATATCTCCTGGGATCGCGAGGTGTGGCCGCGCGGTTTGAGGCGCCATGCCACAGATTACGCAGCTCCTCCCGCCGGAGGTTCGAGCCTTCCCTCGGGCATTGGTGTATGTGTTGTTCTTATCATAAGTTAGTTTAAGCTGTGTGTAGGTCTAGGGACATATGACCTCAGCAGTTTGGGCCCTTAGAAATTCACACACATCTGAACATTTGAACATATCTTCTGGACAGCACGTTGTGAGGCATCCCAGATATGCTCGGTTATGTTTATGCCTAGGGAGTTTGGTGGCCAGTGGAAGTGTTTAAACTCTGAAGAGAGTTCCTGGAACCACTCTGTACCAATTCTGGTAGTGTAGGGTGTCGTATTGTCTTGCTGGAATTGACCTAGTCCGTCGGAGTGCACCGAGGAATGAATGGATGCAGGTGATCAGACAAGATTGTTACGTACGAGCCGGCCGCGGTGGACGAGCGGTTCTACGCGCTCCAGTCCGGAACCGCACTGCTGCTACGGCGCAGGTTCGATTCCTGCCTCGGGCATGGATGTGTGTGATGTCCTTAGGTTTAAGTAGTTCTAAGTCCCATAGCCGGCCGAAGTGGCCGTGCGGTTCTAGGCGCTGCAGTCTGGAACCGAGCGACCGCTACGGTCGCAGGTTGGAATCCTGCCTCGGGCATGGATGTGTGTGATGTCCTTACGTTAGTTACGTTTTTATTTAGTTCTAAGTTCTAGGCGACTTATGACCTCAGAAGTTAAGTCGCATAGTGCTCAGAGCCATTTAATTTTTTTTTGAGTCCCATAGTGCTCAGAGACATTTGTTACGTAAGTCTCACCTATCAGAGTCATATCTAGACGTATCAGAGATCCCATATCACTCCAACTGCACACACTCCACGCCATTACAGACTCTCCACCAGCTAGAACAGTCCACTGCTGACATGCTGAGTCCTTGGATTCATGAGGTTGTCTCCATACCCATACACGTCCATGCACTCGATACAATTTGAAACGAGACACGTCCGATCAGGCAACATGTTTCCAGTCATCAACAGCCCAATGTCAGTGTTGACAGGCCCAGGCGAGGCGTAAAGCTTTGTGTCGTGCAGTCATCAAGGATACACGAGTGTGCCTTCGGCTCCGAAAGCCCATATCGACGATGTTTCGTTGAATGGTTCTCAGGCTGACACTTGTTGATGGTCCAGCATTGAAATCTGCAGCAATTTGCAGAAGGGTTGCACTTCTGCCACGTTGAACCACTGTCTTCAGTCATCGTTGGTCCAGTTCTTGCAGAATCTTTTTCCTGCTGCAGCGATGTCGAGTTTTGATGTTTTGCCGGATTCCCGATACGCACGGTACACTCGTGAAATAGTCGAACGGGAAAATTCACTTCATCGCTACCTCAGAGATGCTGTGCCTATCGCTCGTGCGCCGACTATAACACCACGTTCACACTCAGTTAAATCCTGATAACCTGCCATTGTAGCAGCAGTAACAGGTCTAACAACTGCGCGAGACACTTGTTCTCTTAGATAGGCGTTGCCGACCACAGCGCCATATTCTGCCTATTTACATATCTCCGTGTTTGAATACGCATGCCGATACTAGTTTCTTTGGCGCTTCAGTGAACGAAAACTACCACCATTAAAATTTGCGTTGGTACAAAAAACTGTGAAATATCCTTCCAGCAACTAACAAACGACGGAGCTGATCCTCCTTGCTACACAAAACGGGTTAGAACAGTGTTGCAGGAACAACGAAACAAACATGCCAAATCTAAACAGACGCAAAATTCCCAAGATTGGCGATCCTTTACAGAAGCTCGAAACTTAGCGCAGAGTTCAATGCGAGACGCCTATAACAGTTTCCACAACGAAATTTTGTCTGGAGACCTGGCAGAAAATCCAAAGAAATTCTGGTCGTATGTGAAGTATTTTAGCGGCAAGAAATAATCAATGCCTTCTCTGCGCGGTAACAATGGAGATACTATCGAAGACAGTGCTGCCAAAGCAGATTTACTAAACACAGTCTTCCGTACTGCCTTCACAAAAGAAGACGAAGTATATATTCCAAATTTCGAATCGAGAACAGCTGCCAACATCAGTAACGTGGAAGTAAATATTCTCTGAATAGTGAAGCAGCTTAATTCACTTAATAAAAGCAAGTCTTCTGGTCCAGACTGTATACTAATTAGGTTCCTTTCGGAGTATACTGATGCATTAGCTCCATACTTAACAGTCATATACAACCGTACGTTCGACGAAAGATCCGTACCCAAAGGCTGGAAAGTTGCACAGGTCACACCAATATTCAAGAAAGGTAGTATGAGTAAGTAGTTCTAAGTTCTAAGTTCTAGGCCCATATCGTTAATGTCGATATGTAGCAGGATTTTAGAACATATATTGTGTTCGAACATTATGAATTACCTCGAAGAAAACTGTCTATTGACACACAGCCAACATGAGTTTAGAAAATATCGTTTCTCTGAAACACAGCTAGCTCTTTATTCACATGAAGTATTGAGTGCTATTGACAAGGGATTTCAGATCGATTCCGTATTTCTGGATTTCCGGAAGGCTTTTGACACTGTACCACACAAGCGGCTCGTAGTGAAATTGCGTGCTTATGGAATATCGTCTCAGTTATGTGACTGGATTTGTGATTTCGTGTCAGAGAGGTCATAGTTCATAGTAATTGACGGAAAGTCATCGAGTAAAACAGAAGTGATTTCAGGCGTTCCCCAAGGTAGTGTTATAGGTCCTTTGCTATTCCCCATCTATATAAACTATTTGGGAGACAATCTGAGCAGCCGTCTTCGGTTGTTTGCAGATGATGCTGTCGTTTATCGAATGATAAAGTCATGAGAAGATCAAAACAAACTGCAAAAAGATTTAGAAAAAAAGTATCTGAATGGTGCGAAAAGTGGCAGTTGACCCTAAATAACGAAAAGTGTGAGGTCATCCACAAGAGTGCTAAAAGGAACTCGTTAGACTTCTGTTACACAATAAACGTCGTAAATTCAACTAAATACCCAGGAATTACAATTACGAACAACTTAAATTGGATGGAATACATAGAAAATGTTGTGGGGAAGGCTAACCAAAGGGTGCGTTTTATTGGCAGGACACTTAGAAAATCTAACAGACCTACTAAGGATACTGCCTGCACTACGCTTGTTCGTCCTCTTTTAGAATACTGCTGCGCGGTGTGGGATTCTCACCAGATAGCAATGACGGAGTACATTGAAAAAGTTCAAAGAAAGGCAGCACGTTTTGTATTATCGCGAAATATGGGAGAGAGTATCACAGAAATGATTAAGGATTTGGGCTGGAAATCATCAAAAGAAAGGCGTTTTCCGTTGCGACAGGATCTTCTCACGAAATTCCAATCACCAACTTTCTCCTCCGAATGCGAAAATATTCTATTGACACCTACATAGGGAGAAACGATCACCATGATAAAATAAGGGAAATCAGAGCTCGTGCGGAAAGATATAGGTGTTCATTCTTTCCGCGCGCTATACGAGATTGGAATAACAGAGAATTGTGAAGGTGGTTCGATGAACCCTTCTGCCAGGCACTTAAATGTGATTTGCAGAGTATCCATATAGATGTAGATGTATTCCTCTGTCCTACTTGCTCCTAAGTTACGGCATACCTGCAGCCTGAGCGTCCTCGTCCACCAGAAATCCCTCGCATACTCGCAGTAAGGTGCTGTGCCGCCGTGCGAAGGACAAGCAGAGTAAACGTCATGCTGCAGGAAGAAGAGCGACGCCAAAAGTCGGTTTAACGCTTTAGGATATTTTCTCTTACATAAGCACATTACACTTAATCTGATTGTCTTAACGTTTAAATCCTGTTTTTCCTTCTTTTATGATTCATACTCAACTACTAAGACGAAAAACCACATTATACATTATCACATTGAATTTTGTTGTTTGTTATTACGTAGTATTTTACGACGTCTGTTTAGAAAAATATCCAACTTAAGATACAATTTTATAATGCTTCTGTACCACTTGACAAGAATGCACATCTATAATGACACTGAAGCGCCAAAGAGACGCCGGCCGGAGTGGCCGAGCGGTTAAAGGCGCTATAGTCTGGAACCGCACGACCGCTACGGTCGCAGGTTCGAATCCTGCCTCGGGCATGGATGTGTGTGGTGTCCTTAGGTTAGTTAGGTTTAAGTAGTTCTAAGTTCTAGGGGACTTATGACCACAGCAGTTGAGTCCCATAGTGCTCAGAGCCAGCCAGCCAAAGAGACGCGTATTGAAATACAGAGATATGTAAACAGGCAGAATACGGCGCTGTGGTCGGCAATGCCAGTATAAGACAATAAGTGCCTGGCGTAGTTGTTAGATCGGTTACTGCTGTTGCAATGGTAGGTTATCAACAAAATGTTCAGATGCGTGTGGCTGCTGAGATCTTCGGTCCCTAGTCTTACACGCTATTCAAACTAACTTCAAATAACTTATGCTAAGAACAACACACACACCCAGGCCCAAGGGAGGACTCGAACCTCCGGCAGGAGCGGCAGTGCAATCCGTGGCATGGCGCTTCAAACCGCGCGGCCACACCGCGCGAGGGTTATCAAGATTTAAGTGAGTTTGAACGCGGCGTTATAGTCGGTGCACAAGCGATGGTACACAGCATCTCCGAGGTAGCGTTAAAGTTGGGGTTTTCTCGTACGACTATTTCACGAGTGTACCTTGTATATCAGGAATTCGGTAAAATATCAAATCTCCGACGTCGCTGCGGTCGGAAAAAGATCCCGCAAGTATGGGACCAGCGACAACTGAAGAGAATCGTTCAATGTGACAAGTGAAACCCTTCCGGAAATTGCTGCATATTTCAATGCTGAACCATCAACAAGTGTCAGCGGGCGAACTATTCAACGAAACATAATCGATTGGCTTTCGGAGCCGAAGGCCCACTCGTGTATCCTTGATGACTGAACGACACAGGGCTCTACGCTTCAAGTGGGCCCGTCAGCACCGACATTGGACTGTTGATGACTGGAAACATGTTGCCTGGTCGAACGAGTCTCTTTCAAATTGTATCGAAAAAAAATTCAAATTTGTGTGAATTCCTAAGGGACCAAACTGCTGAGGTCATAGGTCCTTAGACGTAAACACTACTTAAACTAACTTATCCTAAGAACGACACACACAACCATGCCCAAGGGAGGACTCGAAGCTCCCGCGGGAGGGGCCGCGCAATGCGTGACAAGGCGACTCAAACCACACGGCCACTCCGCACGGCAATTGTATTGAGCGGATGGACGTGTACCGATCGGAGCGATCGGAGACAATCTCATGATCCATGGATCCTGCATGTCAGGAGGGGACTGTTCAAGCTGGTGGAGGCTCTGTAATAGTGTGGGGCATGCGCAGTTGGAGTGATATGGGGTTCCTGATACGTCTAGATACGACTCTGACAGTACGTACGAATGCATTCTGTTTCATCATCTTCTGCCATTCATGTCCGTTGTGCATTCCGACGGACTTGGGCAATTCCAGCAGCACAATGCGACACCCCACAGAGTGGCAGCAGGAACACTTCTCTGAACTTGAAGACTTCCGCTGGACACCAAACCCCCTTACATGACCATAATCGAAGTCACCTCCCGGTAGCTGAGTGGTCAGCGCGACAGAATGTCAAATCTGAGGGCCCAGATTCGATTCCCGGCTGGGTCGGAGATTTTGTCCGCTCAGGGACTGGGTGTTGTGTTGTCCTAATCATCATCATTTCATCCCCATCGACGCGCAAGTCACCGAAGTGGCTTCAAATCGAAAGACTTGCACCCGGCGAACGGTCTATCTGACGGGAGGCCCTAGTCACACGACATTTACATTTACCATAATCGAGCATATCTGGGACGCCTTGCAGCGTGCTGTTCAGATCTCCATCCCGTTGCACTCTTAAGGATTTATGGTCAGCACTGCAGGATTCATGGTGTCCATTCCCTCCAGCACTACTTCAGACATTAGTCGAGACCATGCCACGTCGTGTTGCGGCAACTGTGCGTGCTAGCAGGTGCCCTCCACGATATTGGGCAGCTGTACCTGTTTCTTTGGCTCTTCAGTGTATAAAGAAAGCTGTTTTCATGTTCTGATGTAGTATGAAGACGAAGTGCTCGTGTAGCTCCAGGAGCGGGAGGAGAAACTATGTACAGTGTATGCTCAAAATCCCGACGTTTTACATTTACCATAATCGATCATATCTGGGACGCCTTGCAGCGTGCTGTTCAGAAGAGATCTCCATCCCGTTGTACTCTTACGGATTTATGGTCAGCCCTGCAGGATTCATGGTGTCCAATCCCTCCAGCACTACTTCAGACATTAGTCGAGACCATGACAACGTAGCTAATATGAAAGAATTCCACAAAAATTGTGAAACATCACGAGAAATGCATGCTTGAACATAGCTACTGATGCTACCCACCACTACAGGTTGCACTGCTATGTTTACCTCGAAGGACACCTGTGCAATATCCTCAATATGTCACAAGTGGCCGGCCGCGGTGGCCGTGCGGTTCTGGCGCTGCAGTCCGGAACCGCGGGACTGCTACGGTCGCAGGTTCGAATCCTGCCTCGGGCATGGGTGTGTGTGATGTCCTTAGGTTAGTTAGGTTTAAGTAGTTCTAAGTTCTAGGGGACTTATGACCTAAGATATTGAGTCCCATAGTGCTCAGAGCCATTTGAACCATTTTTTTTTTTTTTTTTTTTTTGTCACAAGTGTCGGTTCTCTTCAGAACAGCGTCCTGTGCAGTGTGTAGTCGGAGCTAAGTGAATTCCAGCGAGGGCAAATTCTTGGTGCTCGTGTGGTGTGTGCTTCCTTAACCAGTGTATTGGTAGTTCAAATGAAAGGGTATAGAAGATTTATGCCACATACAGGTAAATATGAAAGGTCACAAAGCAGACGAGAGTGTGCGTTGCATGATCGTGACCGACGGTCAATGGAGACGATTATGATGAAGAGTAAGAGGACGACAGCTGGAACAGTCACTTCAGAACTGAACGTCGCTCTTGCGAACCCTGTCAGCACAAAACAACAGAATCAGGGAACTGCACTGCGGGCTCGAATTCCAGTACCACTCATCAGCGATGAAAATGTTAATAACAAGAAAACTTGCTGACGAATCCATAAAACCAGTGCTGTGGAGCAGTGAAAGAATCATTTGCTCGGATGACTCTTATTTTACTATAGTTGCCCAGAAAGTAATGCACCGCATTTTTTTCTGCAACGATTATTTATTGAAATTAATGAGAATTACACACACGAAAGAATGGCGTCTTATCTACACACCCAATTTTTTCACGTAATCTCCATCCCGTTCTACGGCCTTCCTCCAGCGCGAGACAAATGCGTGTATGCCCTGTCGGTACCAATCCTTGTCCTGGTGGTGGAGCCAGAGCTTCATTGTTTGAATCACCTCCTCATCGTCCTCAAAATGTCTTGCACCAATGGCATCAATTAATGGCTAATGACAATATTAGCTCGCTGCAACATATCAGGTGTGACGGCCGTGGATGGTCTCCCCGACCGTAGCAAATCGTGGAGCTCCGCCGAGCCGCCTTCTGCTGACCTAATCCTCCGTGCTCAGCGACTAACTGTACTTCTGTCGACAGCAGATGCTCTATAGACTTTGCACAAGCGTTTGTGAACATTCCCCACTGTTTCTTTCTCTGCAGTGAGAAATTCAATGACGGAACATTGCTTGTAACGTACATCATCTACAGACGACATTTTGAAACTGTCCTGCAGCTACTCTGTCTGTCGGAAGTGACGGAAACTTGGCGCGCTTACTCAGGCGACTCCAGATAATACATAAGTAACATTTCGTATTCGTAGCATTGTTTTCGGCTGAGAAAACCTCTGGCGTGCCACAGGGGAGTGTTATGGGACCATTGCTTTTCACAATATATATAAATGACCTAGTACATAGTGTCGGAAGTTCCATGCGGCTTTTCGCGGATGATGCTGTAGTATACACAGAAGTTGCAGCATTAGAAAATTGTAGCGAAATGCAGGAAGATCTGCAGCGGATAGGCACTTGGTGCAGGGAGTGGCAACTGTCCCTTAACATAGACAAATGTAATGTATTGCGAATACATAGAAAGAAGGATCCTTTATTGTGTGATTATATGATAGTGGAACAAACACTGGTAGCAGTTACTTCTGTAAAATATCTGGGAGTATGCGTGCGGAACGATTTGAAGTGGAATGATCATATAAAATTAATTGTTGGTGAGGCGGGTACCAGGTTGAGATTCATTGGGAGAGTGCTTAGAAAATGTAGTCCATCAAGAAAGGAGGTGGCTTACAAAACTCTCGTTCGACCTATACTTGAGTATTGCTCATCAGTGTGGGATCAGTACCAGATCGGTTTGACGGAGGAGATAGAGAAGATCCAAAGAAGAGCGGCGCGTTTCGTCACAGGGTTATTTGGTAACCGTGATAGCGTTACGGAGATGTTTAATAAATTCAAGTGGCAGACTCTGCAAGAGAGGCGCTCGGCATCGCGGTGTGGATTGCTCGCCAGGTTTCGAGAGGGTGTGTTTCTGGATGAGGTATCGAATATATTGCTTCCCCCTACTTATACCTCCCGAGGAGATCACGAATGTAAAATTAGAGAGATTAGAGCGCGCACGGAGGCTTTCAGACAGTCGTTCTTCCCGCGAACCATACGCGACTGGAACAGGAAAGGGAGGTAATGACAGTGGCACGTAAAATGCCCTCCGCCACACACCTTTGGGTGGCTTGCGGAGTATAAATGTAGAAATGTAGATGTAGATGTACTTTCTGGGCAGCCATCGTATATTGTTTCTAACTTTTGGCCGAGTTTACGTACTGGATCGGAAAACGGTGGGGATTCGGTGATTATTTGGGAAGTCATATAGTGGTTTTCCATTGGCGACATGGGTACTCTGCAAGGTTGCATTGCTGTCAACGATCATGTGACCACTCTCTCAGATCAGGTCATCCAATGCTACAATGTTTGTTACCTAATGGCGATCCTGTTTGACAAGACGATAGGGCCCCAGTTCACACAGCTTGTATTGCCCACGACTGGTTTTGTGTACACGAGGATGAATTGTCACCTCTCCCCTGCGACCTTAGTCGCCAGATGTCAATATTACTGAGCCACCATGGTCTGCTTCCGACAGAAGGGAGCGAGATCGCTATTCGCCTCCATCATGTTTACCCACACGTGCCAAGCAGAATCCACATTTATTCATTCTAAAACTGCTGGAAGCTGTTTTGTCGCCAACGGTTTTCCTACACCAAATTAGGCATGGTAAAATGCTGCGTTTTTGGCGTTTCTATGTTTTGTCCACCCCTGTACAAGTACCAAATGCTGATTCACACGTATGCATCGTATTTTATTTTATATTTGTTTTAAAGTATGCTATATCCAGTATAAGTGAAACGAATCTTGAGGTCCGTGTCTGTAATTTGGTATTATAGTTTGCATTTTAGATCTTCAACAAATATTTTGTGATTGCATCTGATAGAAAATAAAACAGATTATGATCGCTTCTCACTGCGAAATTGTTAGCAGTACAGTTATTGTGCCAACATCTCCACTCATCTTCATCAGCACATATCCTAAGAGATCTAGGCTCTTCTACCTGTTGTGCAAGTGAACTTGCAGACTGCGGAGAGGGGGATTAGTGGACCTTTCCTCAACCAGTAGAGGTTCTGCAACCAACCTGTCTGCGTGCTAGAAACACTGGACCTACACCTGGAGTTATCGTCTGTGGTGCGATTTCGTATGAGAGCAGGAGCACCCTCTTGATTACCGCATGCACCCTGAATGCAAAATTGTACGTCAATCTGGTGATTCAACCTGTTGTGCTGCCATTCATAAACAGCATTCCGGTGAGTGTTTTCTAACGGAATAACGCTCGCCAACATACCACTGTTGTAATCCAAAATGCTCTACAGAGTGTCGACATGTTGTCTTGGCCTGCTAGATCACGAGATCTCTGATCGAGCGTATATGGGACGCCATCCGACGAAAATTCCAGCGTCATCCACAAACAACATTAACCCTCCTTGTTTTGACTGAGCGAGTGCAACAAGCCTGGAACTGCGCCACACAAATTGACATCCGGCACCTGTACGATACAATACAGGCACGTTTGCATGCTTGAATTTAACATTTTGGCGGCTACACCCGTTATTAATGTACCAGCATTTCACATTTTTAGTGGCGTATATACAGGGTGAGTCACCTAACGTTACCGCTGGATATATTTCGTAAAACACATCAAATACTGACGAATCGATTCCACAGACCGAACGTGAGAAGAGGGGCTAGTGTAATTGGTTGATACAAACCATAAAAAAATGCACGGAAGTATGTTTTTTAACACAAACCTACGTTTTTTTAAATGGAACCATGTTAGTTTTGTTAGCACATCTGAACATATAAACAAATACGTAATCAGTGCCGTTTGTTGCATTGTAAAATGTTAATTACATCCGGAGATATTGTAACCTAAAGTTGACGCTTGAGTACCACTCCTCCGCTGTTCGATCGTGTGTATCGGAGAGCACCGAATTACGTAGGGATCCAAAGGGAACGGTGATGGACCTTAGGTACAGAAGAGACTGGAACAGCACATTACGTCCACATGCTAACACCTTTTTATTGGTCTTTTTCACTGACGCACATGTACATTACCATGAGGGGTGAGGTACACGTACACACGTGGTTTCCGTTTTCAATTACGGAGTGGAATAGAGTGTGTCCCGACATGTCAGGCCAATGGATGTTCAATGTGGTGGCCATCATTTGCTGCACACAATTGCAATCTCTGACGTAATGAATGTCGTACACGCCGCAGTACATCTGGTGTAATGTCGCCGCAGGCTGCCACAATACGTTGTTTCATATCCTCTGGGGTTGTAGGCACATCACGGTACACATTCTCCTTTAACGTATACCCCACAGAAAGAAGTCCAGAGGTGTAAGATCAGGAGAACGGGCTGGCCAATTTATGCGTCCTCCACGTCCTATGAAACGCCCGTCGAACGTGTACCTCACCCCTCATGGTAATGTACATGTGCGTCAGCGATAAAGACCAATGAAATGGTGTTAGCATGTGGACGTAATGTGCTCTTCCAGTCTCTTCTGTACCTAAGGTCCATCACCGTTCCCTTTGGATCCCTACGTAATTCGGTGCTCTCCGATACACACGATCAACTTTAGGTTACAATATCTCTGGATGAAATAAACATTTTACAATGCAACAAACGGCAATGATTACGTATTTGTTTATATGTTCAGATATGCTAGCAAAACTAACGGGGTTCAATTTAAAAAAACGTAGGTTTGTGTTAAAATACATACTTCCGTGCATTTTTTTATGGTTTGTATCAACCAATTACACTAGCCCCCCTCCTCACATTCGGTCTGCGGAATCGATTCGTCAGTATTTGATGTGGTTTACGAAATATATCCAGCGGTAATGTTAGGTGACTCACCCTGTATACTACTCGCCATTAAAATTGCTACACCACGAAGATGACGTGCTACAGACGCGATATTTAACCGACAGGAAGAAGATGCTGTGATATGCAAATGATTAGCTTTACAGAGCATTCACACAAGGTTGGCGCCGGTGGCGACACCTACAACGTGCTGACAAGAGGAAGGTTTCCAACCGATTTCTCATACAAAAACAGCAGTTGACCGGCGTTGCCTGGTGAAACGTTGTTGTGATGCATCGTGTTAGGAGAAGAAATGCGTACCATCTCGTTTCCGACTTTGATAAAGGTCGGATTGTAGCCCATCGCGATTGCGGTTTATCGTATCGCGACATTGCTGCTCGCGTTGATCGAGATCCAATGACTGTTAGCAGAATACGGAATCGGTGGGTTCAGGGGGGTAATACGGAACAATGTGCTGGATCACAACGGCCTCGTCTCATCAGCAGTCGAGATGACAGGCATCTTATTAGCATGGCTGTAACGGATCGTGCAGCCAAGTCTCGATCCCTGATTCAACAGATGGGGACGTTTGCAAGACAACAACCATCTGCACGAACAGTTCGACGACGTTTGCAGCAGCTCGGAGACCATGGCTGCGGTTACCCTTGACGCTGCATCATAGACAGGAGTATTACGGAAAATAAATTATGCAAAATACGATGAGGTGCCAAAAGTCATGGGTACCTCATAACATCGTATCGGACCTCCTTTAGCCCCGCGTAGCGCAGCAAATCGACGCGGCATGGATACATCATTTCGTTGTGACCTCCCTGCATAAATACTGTATTTAGCATCATACCTCTATAGCCGTCCATAACTGCGGAATTGTTACTAATGCAGGATTGTGTACACTGACCTCTCGATTGCATCTCATAAATGTTCGAAAGGATTCATGTCGGGTGATCTGGATGGCCAAATCATTCTATCGAACTATCCACAATGTTCTTCAAACCAATCGTGAAGAACTCCGCACGCTGACATGGCACAATTTCACCCATAAAAATTCCATCGTTGTCTGGGAACGTGACATCCATGAATGGCTGCAAATGGTCCCCAAGTATCCGAACATAACCGTTTTTGGTCAATGATTGCTTCAGTTTGATCAGCGGGCTTAGTCAATTCCATGTAAACACAGCCGACACCATTACGGAGCTACCACTAGCTAGCATAGAGCCCTGTTGACTGCCCAGATCCATGGCTTCGAGGATCATCAGCTCTTACGAACTGAAATCGTGACTCATATGACCCGGTCCAACCGTCTCTTGACCATTCACAAACCCAGGAGAGGCGCTGCAAGTGATGTCATGCAGTTCGCAAACACACTCCCATCGGTCATCTGCTGCCGTATTTTATTAACGCCAAATTTCGCCGCACTGTCCGAAAGGGCACGTTAAACGACCATCCCACATTGACGTCAGCGGTGATGATTGTCTGTTAGCAATGACAACGCTTCGCAAACGCCGCTGCTCTCGGTTGTCACGTGAAGGCCGACGGGCACTGCGTTGTGCGTGGTGAGAGGTAATGCCTGAAATTTGATATTCTCCGCACACTCTTGGCTCTGTGGAATAACGAATTCCCTAACGCTTTCCGAAACGGAATATCCTATGCGTCTAGCTCCTACTACCATTCCATGTTGAAAGTCTGTCAATTCCCCTCGTGCGACCATAGTCGTGCCTGAAACTTTTTCTCATGAATCATCGGAGTGCTTCGACGCTCAGGTCGCCGAAGTGGCGTCAAATCGAAAGACCTGCACCAGGCGAACGGTCTACCCGACCACGGGAGGCCCTGGCCACACGACATTTCCATTTATTTTACCGGAGTGCAAATGTCAACTCCTCCAAGCACTACCACCATCTGAATTTGTGCATCTCCCGTCCCGTGACTTTCATCATCTCAGTGTCTATGACATAATATAAACTATGAATGTGACGATGGTTGCGATGGATGAACCTGTGTACCCGTGGAAATGCCTGTAGGGTTCACGAAAAAAATGGTTCAAATGGCTCTGAGCACTATGGGACTCAACATCTGAGGTCATCAGTCCCCTAGACTTAGAACTACTTAAACCTAAGGATATCACCCACAATCATGCCCGAGGCAGGATTCGAACCTGCGACCGTAGCAGCAGCGCGGTTCCGGACTGGAGCGCCTAGAACCGCTTAGCCACCGCGCCCGGCAGGTTCACGAAAAGAAGAAAATATTCAAGTCTGTAATCTCAAACTGATAGCATTCCATGCTGGATCTATACACCTCAAATGCAAACCATTAAGGTAAACCTGCAAGGTTTGCTGTTTTCCGCCTCGGATACTGGTCGGTCAGCGCGGTGGATTGCTGATCAAGGCGACTCGGGTTCGGTTCCCGGCGGCTTCAAAGATTTTCTCCGCTTCGGGACTGAGTGTTGCGTTTTCTTACTCTCATATCGTAGTAAGTGACATTACACTACTGAGATGGCTGTCTGGGCCGAAAGCCAGTAAGTTAAAGTTTCATGTTGCTGGTTCTTTTATTTTATCACAAACTATTTCTTGTTTTCAAGATCTACAGTATTTATTTTATAATTATCTATGAGATACTACGGCCTTGTCGCAGTGGATACACCGGTTCCCGTCAGATCACCGAAGTTAAGCGCTGTCGGGCGTGGCCGGCTCTTGGATGGGTGACCATTCGAGCCATCATGCGCTGTTGCCATTTTTCGGGGTGCACTCAGCTTCGTGAAGCCAATTGAGAAGCTACTTGACCGAATAGTAGCGGCTCCGGTCAAAGAAAACTATCATAACGACAGGGAGAGTGGTGTGCTGACCACACGCCCCTCCTATCCGCATCCTCAACTGAGGATGACACGGCGGTCGGATGGTCCCGATGGGCCACTTGTGGCCTGACGACGGAGTGCTATGAGATACCTGCCGTCATAAACGCCCGTGTTAAACCACCGCTTCTAAACGAATAGGTGCGCCAGCCCCGGATGGAATGCACCCGGTGGATAAACCATGAGGAAGTATCGGCTGGTACCCAAACCCTCCTCAGTTACACCATTCGCAAACATTCCGAAAACTTTTGCTCACTTTCACATGAATAACACTACAACTAGACAGTTAGGATACACATACACCGATCAATCAGACCATCATGACCACCGACCTACTATCGTTATAAACCCGTCCAGGCGATAGCAGCATGACCGGGCGAGGAATGACTGCCAGTCAGACACACCCACGTTGCATGTAGTATCAGTGAGCGTGCTGTCCATGTGTGGAATGGGGAAGACGCGAGATGTATCTGAGTTTGAAGGAGGCCGATTGTGATGGCTTAGAAGCTCGGCAGGAGCATTTCGGAAACTGCACTTGTCGGATGTTCGAAGAGTACTGTGATGTCTTCAACACGTGGCGATACCAAAGAGAAATCGCGTCCAGACGTCATGGGGTTGGGCGGCCACCGCTCAATACAGATGTCGGGCGTCGTAGGCTGGGAGGACTGGTAAAACAGGAGAGGCGGAGAACTGTGGCTGAACTAACATCGGACTTTAATGCCGGGCAGAGTATAACAATCCTAACGATGGAGGTCCGCAGCCGCGACACATGCATTTGCAACTACGATGAAATGGGCACGTGACCATCGGCACTGGACGTTGGCACAGGGACAGAGCATTGCATTGTCTGATGAACGACCATACCTTCTTTATCACGCCGTTGGGAGGACGCGAATCACTTGTCTTCCAGGCTAACAGCTCCTTGACGTCTGTACTGCGGGACGGAGACCAGCTGGCGGCGAGTTCATTACATTCGGGGAAACATTTATGTTGGCATCCACAGGTCCAATGGAGTTCGTTCAAAAATGGTTCAAATGGCTCTGAGCACTATGGGACTTAACATCTATGGTCATCAGTCCCCTAGAACTTAGAACTACTTAAACCTAACTAACCTAAGGACAGCACACAACACCCAGCCATCACGAGGCAGAGAAAATCCCTGACCCCGCCGGGAATCGAACCCGGGAACCCGGGCGTGGGAAGCGAGAACGCTACCGCACGACCACGAGATGCGGGCATGGAGTTCGTACAAGGCACCATGACGGCCAAGGTTGCAGACCACGTACACCCCTTCATGACGATCATCTTTCCCGACGGCAGTGGTATTTTTCAACAAGATAATTCACCATGTCACATGGCCAGTAGTGTGATGGTGTCTTTCTCGGAACACAGTGGTGATTTCCAGTTGATGTGCTACCCTTCGCCCCTCCCACCCTCCCAAATCGCCACATCTGAAACCACTCGAACACGTCTGGGAAGTGATTGAACGTGGAGTCAGAGCGCATCGGCCCCCTCCCTGGAATTTACCGGAATTAGGTGACTTGTGAGTGCAGATGTTGCGCCAGTTCTCTCCAGCGACCTACCAAGGCCTTATTGATTCTTTGCTACGACGCGTCGCGTCTGAGTCCGTGCCAAAGGTGTACATACCAAGCGGTCATAATGTTCTGGCTGATCAGTGTATTCGGTCCCAGGGGGTGACAGGGTGGTGACTAGAAGGGCATCCGGCCATTCATTAAACTAACCTTTCCAAATCTGCTAATATCCACGCCGATGCGGAACAAAGGCACAAGAAGAAGAAAAAACTATCGCTATTATGTCAGCCAGCTTCTTTGCACATCGTTTCTGGTACGTTTGAAAACTCTTTGCAGACCCACTTCACTGGGAACAATGATTTCTGTGAGCTAATTTTTTCAGCTAATCACAGACCTTGTATGTACTGTATGGAATATGCTTCTGGTTCGAAAAGTAATTCAGCCGTTATTCTAGTATCATTGGTTGTTCTGGAGAGTCCCATTCTGAACCGTGAAGTGATGAGGCGTGCTTTATACTGGAGTCATTTCTGAACGAACAGACAGCTCTGACTAAATTGTTTTCCCATATCGCACCTCGGCATGAGAAGCGAGACAAGTCAAAAACCGGCAAATTTTAGTTTATGTCACTGAAAAATACGTGTGAAATGCCTCAACGTGCAAGAAAAATGTCGCTTCTCTACCTTGCAATTTTTCTATTTGAGGACAGTTGTGTCAGTTTTGTTGTAGGCTCCTTCACGATGCGCCACGGAATGAACAGTGCCACTTCAGCCTTGCTACTGGCAGGTGTGCGTAGGTCATTCGAAAAGAGTGGCTCATTCTGAGTCGTGATACTGTTTATGTATAAGGTACCTTGAATGTAATTTTTAATATCATTCACTGTTACAATACCTGTCTTTGTACAGTGTCCGCAGGTTACATTACAATGGCCTTCATACTGGGTGACAATTATTGAACTATATAAAATAGCATTGTCGTAACTTCTGAACGGCTTGTGTTAGGACGTTCAAACTGGACGGTTGGCTGCGGGCGCATCAGTACGCGCATACGTGGTTTGATTTAGCGACGAAGCCCTCTTCCATTTGGATGGGTTCGTCAATAAGCGAAACTGGCGCATTTGACTGATGTTGTGTACATAGATCCGCGTAGTCAGCGCGTACGCAACTTTCCCACTTCAGTGCGCCCCGCTAAGCACAACAGCGCAGGCGCAGCGCTCGTCCATCACTGCACTACGAGATGGCGCTGCCTTAGAGACGGACCAAATTCTGCTTCTGCCGATCTGCGTATTAATATGTAACGCAGCCAATGAGATTGCTGCTAACGTAGAACCTTTTCTCCCAGCGGATCACACTCGCGCAGTGATACCTGAACGCGCGAGGTGTTATAACGAGTTACAGACCTCTGATCAGTCAGTCTGCATTAGTCTGTACCAGTCTGCATTTGTCTGCACCAGTCTACATTAGTCTGTACCAGTCTATAGTCAAGTTTCAGTCTGCGCCTAATACGATTACCATATTTCTGTACATAGCCATGAAGAGAAATGTATAGACACTTTGTCAAGTATCAGAGATATGTGAGAATAAGATTAACGTATCAAGACCAAAGGAACTTCAGACTGTCAATTGTAAATAGCATCCAGAATCAAGTTACGCAATGTCTATGCTTTTTATTATTTTAATAAATGTGTGTGAAAATTAATCAAGTTCTGTTTAAAGTTGGTCACCGTCAATCTGCTACTCTAAGCGTGCAAGTGGCATTTCTATCATCTGACCTAACGGCAGAAGATAAACACGCCACGATAAGACCACGAGACATATTGCTGACACTCGCCCACTTCGTTAGAGCGACAAGTCAAATAATCTGATGGTGAGTGTACCGAAATCTTACAGTACGCACACCACAACTAACAGTCCGCATTTCGCGATCGAGGAGTCCCTTCACCCACAACAGATGTATGTGTGATGTGCAATGGCCCGTCACGGAATAATCGGTGCGATATTTGCCATCATTCAGTTTTCGAAACGAACTGAGACAATGAGACCCACTGGCGCCGATACTATTCAACTTGCCCATTGAAAAAGGAAACCATAACGCCTGTAGAATGAGATGTTGGGAGCAGACACAATCCTGGCGATGTTGTGATTCTTGGCGACACCCTTCGGCAGGTACACGCTGATCCGTCCCGATGTCCCCACAATGCACAATGGTAACAAATCTGGGCTGGTGGTGAATGACTGGTGGTGAATGATGATAAAATACCTTGTATCACGCCCTGCATTGTTACTGACGGACATACCTTTGAACGAGTCCAAGAAATTAAGTACCTGGGAAGTATCGAATACTAAAACTAATCTCATGTTGTTTACGATAGAAAATTTATTCCACCACGTCTGATATCAGAGAAATATAAGATTCAGCTGTACATGACACTAGTACGGTTATACTTTTGTATGATTGTGAAATCTGGGCGACAGCTGAAGAAGCAATGTGTGACTACGAGAGGACGGTACTTCGAAAGATCTAAGGACCCGTCTACAATACCATGGAAGGTAAATGGGAGGAACAACGGAAGAAGACCTGCACCAGCGGTTTGGAAAGCCGCACGTTGGCCGAATATTAGGGCGGAGGAAGCTAAAGTGGTTTCGCCCCAACTTTAGAGCTGATGAATACCTCCTTAATCGAGCCCTCCTTTGTCATCCTGCTGGGAAAAACCCGAGAGGACATCCAAGCAAAAGGAAAGAATGGAAGGATTGAGTACTAGCAATCGTAAAACATGTGGAACCGACAAAGGTGGAAGAAGAAGCTAGAGACTGATAGCAGTACCCTACCATCTGCAGTGGATACCTCCTCCGTTATGACTGACTGACTTCCCACCTTTTTTGTGCTTTTTGTAATGTGCCCAGATATTTTGATCATGCATTTTCTCTATTTTACTTTTGTAGGGTGGTTTTTCTTTTGTTTTTTCCTCTAGGGCTTTCTTCTGTAGCCCTTAAAGTCTCGTTAACACATCAAATGATGATGATTATCAAAATGTGAACTGATGTACAAAGAAATAATAGCAAGTGACAGTATCATTCAAAATAATCGTTGCTGCTGTAAAAAGATGACTTGTTAGAATAGTAATAATAATAATAATAATAATAATAATTACATGACTTTCGTCTCCTTTGATTAGATATATTGTTATCAGTGTTGTGTGGCATGCCGTGTAAGGTAATAAATTTATGATTAAATCAATTTGCTCCATACCTTCGTTTGTATCGTCTGATCATCTCAGAAGATGCGTATATACGTGAAGATGAACCACACGAGAGCTGGCTCAGTAACTTGTTCAAGGTTGTGGGATGACGCTATTTTGATGAGGAGGGTGTGTATTGAGGATAATGATGATGATGATGAAGGTTTGTGGGGCGCCTGTACAAGTTCCCAGTCTTTCCAGTTCTAATCTCGCCACTTCCTGGATGATGACAACACAAACACCCAGTTCCCGGGTGGAGAAAATCCCCGACCCGGTCGGGAATCGAACCTGGGACCCTGTGAGCCAGAGGTTGCACCGCTAGCCACTAGGCGTGTATTGTGGAGAATTGAAGTTTGTTGTGTGTGTAGATAGCAAAGTAGTTATTTGCACTAACCTGAGAGAGGTGTGAGGGACTGTGTCTGTACAATATTTTAAAGTATTTTCATAAGAATTAAGTTAGAAGTGGACACTGAGAGCCATACATCATTTGAAGTCCTTTATTTTTAAAGCTGTACCTACTGATGTTCTTATGTTATGGTTTGTCTCATGATTTCTTGAAGTGAAATGTAAAACTTTTGAGGGCTCTTCCCTTTTTTTAATCATCAGGTATCCTGTCAATACTTAGTGGTGACACAAGCACATTTGTTGAAGAGATGATACAAATATTACCAATGATAACGTTAAGTGTAAGAGTAAGTTACAAGAAAAATCATGCTCCTTGCATTCGCTTTTGTACTATTAGGATCAGAGAGTGAGATGAGAGCAAAAAAAGATTTTATGTGGTAATGGAGTTGTTAGAAATGGGAGTACAGGGACTCGTGAATAATCCGTCTGGACCACACTAAATGAAGCCATGGATTACGGCTGGACTGAGACAGAGAGACCTGATGATCTCCACAATCAGTCCTCTGCAGAGATAACCGAGAACTTCTGACCTGCAGATCCACGCAGAGAATGTACCTTTTGTCTGGGTGTAACTCCAACCAAACTGCAGACTTAATAGTGTGGATTGGGTCCATGTACTTTCCTGTGTCCAGAACCCGAATGCTGTCCATTATTCCATGTGCCTACCAGACATTTACCATGACACTGACTGACAAAACATTTCAAAATGCAGGTCCTTACTCGTGAAACGAAAGAATTGCGTCAGTGTCCCGGAGCAGTTACTTTGCCTTTCCCGTGTGTTCTTTGACTTGACAGATGTTACCCACATAAAGTAAAGACAAACTGTTAGCTCTCTCTCTCTCTCTGAAAAGAATCAATTGTTCACTATACGTGTTAAAGTGTTTAGCATTATTGAACATACCTCGTCAGATATACTTGCCAATGAAGGTTAGGGACGAAATTTACTAGGACTATGAAACGGCTTTAAGTTGAAGTTGAGATCACTTGTACTGTTTCTGAATAGTTTTTCACAACGGACTATTTTTCCTATTTTTAAAAAGATGTCATGGAAGATTGGTGTTGTAGTACACCCTTCCTGCATCCCTTTTAAAATAAAAGATACGTCATTCATTATCATTTAGAATTCATATAGCTTAATCTGCTACCATGGACTATTGTTAATGTTATGTTACTAGGATTTGCACACAAACTTTGCTTACTTAACAGTTTTGGTCATTGATTTTGTAACATGATTGTAGTCCTCAAGTACAAGTTGAATGTTTCATATATTTCGCTTACACTTATTGAATATGTGATGTTAATATGCTCTATAAGTACAAGCTATTATCCCCATATCTGAGTGGTCAGTGTGGCAGAATGCCGTGTGAGAGCCAGATTCGTTTCTCAGCCAGGTCAGAGATTTTCTCCCCTCAGGGACTGGGTGTTGTGCCGTCCTCATCATCATTTCATACCCACTGACACGCATGTCACTTAAGTGGCGTCAGCTGAGACGACTTGCACTAGGAGCCTGGGCTCCGCATAGGTAGGGTCCCAACCTAGCCACACGCATTATCGTCAGTACAAACTGAGGATCATGAAAAACAATTGTACCTGATTAGTCACATAGCATTATCAACACCTACACTGACTTTTCATCTACCTATAATACCTGAAATAAATAATACACAAGTGGACCTGGAAAACTATGCAAGGCGAGTGTAAAGATATTAACTAAAAGAAACAAATTGTTGTTTGAAGTAAATATTCCCGTAATTTCGCAGTCATTTAGTAAAAATGTTCACATTAGAGATTAAATAAAAAAGAAACACACTGATGATGGCGCAGAGGTGCCGAAACATGTTTGGGAACTTGGGAAAAACGGTGTTTAGCATTACCGGCGAACATTACAGCCAACAGTTTTAAATGCAAACACGGTAACCACAAGGAGCTGCAAATGCAAATGGAAGATAGATTTATTTATCAGAACTAAATATCACAGCCATAGATTGTTATTTGATAAACCAACAACATGGGGTTTCCTTCCTAAACCGTACATATAAAAAGCCGGCCGCTGTGGCCAACGGTTCTAGGCGCTTCAGTCCGGAGCCGCGCAGCTGCTACGGTCGCAGGTTCGAATCCTGCCTCGGGCATGGATGTGTGTGATGTCCTTAGGTTAGTTAGGTTTAAGTAGTTCTAAGTCTAGGGCACTGATGGCCTCATATGTTAAGCCCCATAGTGTTTAGAGCCATTTGAACCATTTGAATTTCGTACATATAAAAGGATTCACTATGTTAGTCTTCCGCAAAAAGCAAATAAAAATTCTTTACACGTTGTCTTCATACAGTAGCAGAAAAGTATCCATACACTAGGAGAAAAGTAAACACAGAAACGACTAACAAACCGATTGCAGCAAGAAACGTCGTCAATGGCAAGATACGCGATGAATGGCGTTCAACAGCAAAATGGGCCGCAAAGGGAAGCGAACAACTGTAGAGGAAAGGCAAATTGTTATCTTCCAATATGAAAAGGGAAAATCGTTTTGAGAAACAGCACATATTATTGGAAGAAGCCGAGCAAGTGTGCAGGCCATAATATCGGAATTTAGAGAAAGAAATACTCTCATTAATAGCGAAAGAGAACGAAATACGTTAATAACGATAGTGAAGAAAGACCCTAAATTGACAGTTTCTGCATTATCTGCGCATGTTGATTATCAGTTAGAAAAGGAGACCACACTAAGGGCTGTTCGCTAATCTTAAACAGAGCAGGTTATGGGGTTAGGGTACCAAGAAGAAAACCATACATCAGTATGAACAAGAAACTGAGACTTAAATTTGCTCGAGAGCATATAAGTACGCAAGCTTCTGGAACAAGGTACTGTTCACAGACGAAAAAAAAATTAATATATTTGTAAATGATGGCGGAATTTTGGTGTAGAGACGACCGGATTCTGAGCTGGATTCCAAGTACACTCAACCCACAGTAAAGCATAGTGATGGAGAAATTATGATACGGAGATGTGTGGCTATATCTGTCGTTGGGCAACTCGGTTCAAATGGCTCTGAGCACTATCAGCACTATTGGACTGAGGTCATCAGTCCCCTAGAATTAGAACCATTGAAACCCAACTAACCTAAGGACATCACACACATCCATGCTCTAGGCAGGATTCGAACCTGCGACTGTAGCAGCAGCGCGGTTTCGGACTGAAGCGCCTAGAACCACTCGGTCACACGGGCATCTGGGAAACTTGTTTTTCCAGAATGAGATTTTCAGTCTGGAGCGGCGTGTGCGCTGATATGAAACTTCCTGGCAGATTAAAACTGTGTGCCGGACCGAAACTCGAACTCGGGACCTTTGCCTTTCGCGGGCAAGTGCTCTACCAACTGAGCTACCCAAGCACGACTCACGGCCTGTCCTCACAGCTTCACTTGCGCCAGTACCACGTGTTTGCGTAGCTCCGTTGGTGCCGGCACGGTAGATCAGCGTGTCAACAAGGAGCTGAAGCGAGTGTCTTGCGATGTCCGCCCCGAGCAGATACAACGAATGAAAACGAACAAAATGAGATTATTAAAAAAAAAAGTTGGTAGAGCACTTGCCCGCGAACGGCAAAGGTACCGAGTTCGAGTCTCGGTTCGGCACACAGTTTTAATCTGCCAGGAAGTTTCAACTTGTTTTTGTTAAAGGTAACATGGATAGATTTTAAAATAGCTCAATGGTAAATCTGCAACAAAGTTTTGAAAGACTGGATTTAGGGAGAGATCACTAATTTCAACAAGACAATGACCCTATAGCATACAGCCGTTGGTGTACCATATTCCCCAGGTTGTAATGAAGTAAGGCTGCTCTGAAACAATGTCCACAACAAGATGGAAAAAATTACGTAAGAGACTTCGAAAAAACTGGCTCATTTCATGCCTAAAAGGTTAACAAAGTGATACATAGAAGAGGAAAGTATTAAGATTGTCATTATATTTATGTACATTGTAATTTTATTTGTGCATATGATTACTTTTTCCCCCACTATACGACGCCAGCCTGCACACATTTCTTTAATTCGCTTTTTGCAGAATGCTAATGTAGTTAATTGTTTTATAATTATAGGTTAGGAAGGAAACCCCGTAATGGTAGTTTACCAAATAACATCTCTGGTTGTGATCTTTAGTTCTAATAAATGATGTTGTTCTGCATGAAAAACGGTGTATGAATTTTTTTTCATTACTCTATTTAGCTCAAGTGAATTACTTATCCATTACGAAAGATACGAACGTGAAAATAAGAAAGGAGTGTTTAGTTTTAACACCACGAAACTATATGGGTTGCATTGTGTCGCAGCCAAGGCAGGTATGGTATTGCACCTCAGAACCATAAAGCCAGTTCGTGTCGAGATCAATAACATTTCGCGGAATTTCAGGAGAATGTTTCGTATGTGATAAAACACAACACAGTCGCGGCAGTATTCTTTAATACAAAACACGAAGCTTGCAGCGAGCGTTTTGTGGCGCTGTGCCTGTCAGTGTATCAGTCGGCGCACAAACTGAGAGCGAGCACATCCGGAGGGCCCTCCTCTCACTGTGGGCGGCGGCCCGCCCCGCTGTAACAGATTCCATTCAGGAACCAGTAAAGGGAAAGGGCGGCACCGCACGCCACGCCACACCACGCACTTCGGCCTGCCTGCCCTCTCGTGATTCATAATCGACGGCAGGCAGTTTGTCTGCGGCTCTCGCCTGCGGACCGCGCCCCGGGGTGTGAATGGGCGCCGACAGCCGACAGCGCGGGCCGCGGCAGGAATGCATCGCATCGCATCGCCCCACCGTATCCTGCCGAAGCCGCGCCGCCGCCTTATCTGGCGCTGGTGGGCTCGCCCGCTCCGTCGTGGGGCCCACAATACCCTCCCCCCCCCCCCCCCTCTCCTACCCTTACGACGGGCACAAAACGGCCCCGCAGGGGCGCTTTTTGCTTGCGCACTTCGCCGCGACCGAAACGCCCGCCTCACAATTGGATAATGAAGTGGGGGCTCAATGGGCCACTTCCAGGCGGCCATTGTGCGCGCCTCTCGGCGCCACTGCAATCTGGCGGCTGCCTCGTCAATCACGCCGCGCCGGCCCGGGGGAAGACTACTACGGGAACGGGCAGCCTCCTCGCTGTACAGCTGGAAAGTTCGTGACCCGGCCTTTGGGCCTTTCAATCTTTCACGGTTAAACTGTCTCCCAAAATATTCGCCACTTACGTCTCTACGATTTACCACCTACTACCCGTACGGGGAAGCTTACCACGACCATATAACCAATAGTGTTAGACACTCTACACGCTACAGTAGCATGGCCTCCTCTAGGGTGGCGAGAGAGGAGGGGTCCACCGCGACATTTGTCCCCGGTGCCAAAATTTAGGGACGCCATTCTGGCTGTGAGTGTGAGAAAAGTATTGATGTGTTAAATATTCAGTATCATAAAATGCAAACATGATGTGTAAGTTGTTATGCGAGTGGTTTCCATTCGCGTCGGTTACCTAAATTTTCGTTATTCTGATGTCGTCTCTCGCTGCGCGGCCTGTTGCTGCGCGATCGAGAGCGTCCATTTGTTTTTCACCACACCCTGTGATAGCAAATGTTCTCCTCTCGATTCGAGGCACCACTGCCGCGATTCTGTAGTGTATTCGCCGGCCGGAATGGCCGAGCGGTTCTAGGCGTTACAGTCTGGAACCGCGCGACCGCTACGGTCGGAGGTTCGAATCCTGCCTCGGGCATGGATGTGTGTGATGTCCTTAGGTTAGTTAGGTTTAAGTAGTTCTAAGTTCTAGGGGACTGATGACCTCAGATGTTAAGTCCCATAGTGCTCAGAGCCATTTGAACCATTTTTTGTAGTGTATTGTTACGCGGCCCGCAGTAAGGCGAGCGGCAGTCTTACGCCATTCTCACAAGACATTGTCATAACAATAAAAAGAAACAGTTCATAATTGTTGGCAGCAGTTTTCGAACGGTAGACGATGCAATGTTTTGCTGCCGTGACACAGCTTGCGCACTGCTTGAAGCTCGTACGTTGCGCACAGCATTCTCAGCTATGACAGCAAAATTCGTGGCTCAATAAATTGGCCCCCGGCTTCTCCCAGAAGCAATTCTCAAATCACCAGTTAATTCGAACTTTCGAGTGTTATTCAACCATGATGCAGAAAGAGGACCGCTCCATATTCCTTTAACATGTCGATACTCGCCATCAGAAGCAGCAGTATTGCTGTTGTTTTGATGAAACAGCCCTACTAGTAAAGTTGTGTTCACCTTGTCTAGGCCTCTCCTGAATGACTGCAGCTGTAATGCACACTGATGCTTGTGTTTCAACCCGACGTCCCCATACCAGCACCGGCGCGCAACGGCAGGTCATGACACTACTAGCAACGCAAATCCTGTCAGAGACAAAATGTTCGCTGATGCTATCCCGCAGTGCCAAGCCTCTTTCGTTTGGTTATGCCCCTGAGAGACAGCAAGGGCATAGGCAGTTTGTGGCGTGCGTATGCATTGTATGTTGACCACGATCAATTCTCTGCTCCGTATAAAAGGCGAAAGTCTCAGCAAAATTCAAGTTTCCAATTCACTTCTAAAATATCTTTTTCCGTTTAGAGACATTCTTTTCCAAAGTATTCTTGTTGAAGATTATTATTTTACTAGGGCAGGTAGTATGTGGCGTACCTAGCTAGTAAACCCAACTAGTTGATGGAAGAGATATAGAAGATCCAACTACGAGCAGCGCGCTTCATTACAGGATCATTTAGTAATCTCGAAAGCGTTACGGAGATGATAGATCAACTCCAGTGGAAGACTCTGCAAGGGAGACGCTCAGTATATCGGTACGGGCTTTTGTTGAAGTTTCGAGAACATACCTTCACCGAGGAATCAAGCAGTAAATTGCTCCTTTCTACTTATATCTCGCGAAGAGACCATTAGGATAAAACCAGAGAGACTGGAGCCCACACAGAGGCGTAATGACAATCATTCTTCCCACGAACAATACGAGACTGGAATAGAAGGGAGAACCGATAGAGGTACTCAAGGTACCCTCCGCCACACACCGTCAGGTGGCTTGCGGAGTGTGGATGTAGATGTAGAAGCACGAAATGTACCCATCAGTGATCCAAAGAACAACAGAAAATACGCTTTTCACATTTTGCAATCGACAAAGCACTAAATGCTGTACATTATACATTTGAACAAGTTACGTAGCACTTTCATGTCTTATGTAATAATACAATTTAAATACGATGTCCAAATAAATGCTAGTAAAACATTGTAACTATTATAATGATTTTAACTGGTGCTGGTTATCTTGAAATAAATGAGATGGAATTGAAATGTCATCAGTATCTGTGTTTTGGGGCAAAAAAGAAAGCCTAAGAAATGTATTGAGAAAATAGCCAAATTTGACCAGAAACCTCACCACTACTTTAAAATTTTTGTTAACAACATCAATAACTAAAGCACAGCGACGAAACGTGTTTCTCTTAGTTAAAATAAATTCAAAACTTTATACGTTTGGCTACTGAAAATCGTCTTAATGGTTTGGCCGTTTTAGCAGTCAAGCATGAAACTGCTGATCAAGTAAATTTAAAAGATGTAGCTAATAAGAAAGTTTCCAGAACTCAAAGTAAGAAAAAAAACGTTTCTTGTCATCAGTTGATGTTAACCTGTTTTACTTTCAAAATAATGGCATTTAAAAATGTAAAAATTTTATCGTTAACAATTTTTGTCTAGTTAGAGATATTTCTTAATTAATTTCTACTGTTTTGTACTCCATTATTATCAATGCTATGTCATGTTCCTTTCTAAAAACAAGTGTTTTGATTAAAATTTGTATAAAATGATGGGGACATAACCGCTATTGTGGGCCCTGACAGTAGTGACTAGAAAACAAATCGGTTAAAACTGATGCTGTTATATTAGTTCCGAATAACCGGTATTATTCGTTATTTGTTTGGTCTCGATTATAGCAGCTCTTTTTAATTTTTTAGCGAAGAACTGGGCAAAAAACAGCAAAATATCAATTAGCCATAGCAACGGTGCTAAAATTTCTGGTATTTAAATAGACTTCTTTAAAAAAATGGATGACTTTTATTCGTATAATTTCCATTGCTTTGAAACATTGCGTTATTGCAGAAAGTGGGAAAAGTGATAATTGCTACTTTAATAACACGGCCAATAGAAACCAGTAGCAAACACATGGCATAAGAATTAATACGGCACTACTGAGACAATAATGTACCTGTGGTTCCTCAGCTTCTCCCGGCGTACGTTATGTTGAAATAGTTCATGGATGAACTATTTTGACCTGTTTCGTCAATAATGTACCTGTTACCGTATGGCGTGTCCTATTGGATGGTGAAGTACGATGCCCGATTTCCTTTAGAACATTAAGAACTGGAGATGCCGCAAACAACAAGGTCTACTAAAGAAACTGCTTACACCACGCTTGTCTGCCCTATTCTGGAGTATTGCTGTGCGGTGTGGGATCCGTATCAGGTGGGACTGACGGATGACATCGAAAAAGTACAAAGAAGGGCAGCTCGTTTTTCATCATCGCGAATTAGGGGAAATAGTGCCACAGACATGATACGTGAATTGGAGTGGCAATCATTAAAACAATGGCGTTCGTTGCAACGGGATCTTCTCATGAAATATCAATCACCAGTTTTCTCCTCCGATTGCGAAAACATTCTATTGGCACCCACCTACATAGGGAGAAATGATCATTACGATAAAATAAGAGAAATCAGGGCTAGCACAGAAAAATGTGGGTGCCCGTTTTTCCCGCGTGATGTTCGAGAGTGGAACGGTAGAGAGAGACAGCTTGAAATGGTTCATTGAACCCTCTGCCAGGCACTTTATTGTGAATAGCACCGTAATCACGTAGATGAAAATGTAGAAACAAACTTGCGACAACATATCAGGAGAAACTTAAAACATGACAATTCATTCGCAGTTTACAATAAAAATAGACACTAGCTGGTCTGTTGCCCGTGTCTACACAACATGCTTTATCTGCTTGTAGCAGTTGAAACCGGAAAAATGAACATGAGAAATAAAGTTCTTCAACCTCAGTTTCCACGCTTGATCACTGTACATAATGGCCAAATAGTGGTTTGACATTCGATCAGAGCAGAATGTCAAAAAATTACAATCAATAGAACAGTAATGGGATTTTTTTTGTATTATTCAATCACTTATCACTATTTCAGAAAAGAAGCGAACGGTGAATTGACTAAGTTTCCTTTTATTTGCGTCTTCACTTTAATATTTTGATTCCAGGTGTGTTGAAAGCGATGGAGTAAAAATTATTCATTCTTTGTTCGATGTCTAAGTTTATTGCAGGAATTAATAGAAGTAAAAAACCTAAAATCGATTATTTCAGAAAACCATTATTTTGAGCCGTTTTAACACTCAGGTTACACTGCGCTGAAAAACAAAAGATATAACCGATTATTTCAGCGATAACCGCCGTATTTTAATGTCGTTCACCGCGTTCGATGTGTCAGGATAGCCTGCAACTGTGTCATTCATGATTTAAATAATGAAAACTGCCAAAGTTACTTATTTTTTGATGCTAAGCACAACGCGTTTCGAGAGTTTATTCTGATTTTCAAATGCATTTTTGAGTTTGCTTAGACGAAGATGTGTGGTGATGTTTGCATGTGTAACGCAAGAAAGGCAGAAAACCTATTCGTGCAAACAAATGCACAAATGCACGTGAAAATGAAAATAAATTGTAGAAAGCATTGTGATAAACATAAAAAATAAGTAACGGGTACTGTTTTCATTACTTAAATCGTGATAACCACCGTCCCTATGCCACAGGCCGCTCTCAGGACACTGTTTTTGCACCCTTGACGATGAGCAAACCTGAGAGCTCTCCGTGTCTACTTCAGTCTCCTTACTTTCGAACTGAAATGTTTCCTTTATACACCACTAATTTTTATTATTTCCAAGTGAAAAACCTATTTATTCTTTATGGCTGGCGTAGTGCTCCGTGTAGTGCAGTGCTTACTGGATTGATTGGCTAAGGGTGGGCGTTGGCAGTTTTCACACAGTTAGTAGGAATTTACTGGATTTAAATCGTCACCGAAACTGCGGGTTCTATAGTACCCCTCACCATGGATTGGGAAGGAGCGCCTGGTCCCCGGCATGAATCCGCCCGGCGGACTTGTGTCGGGGTCCGGTGAGCCGGTCAGTCAGTGAATGGTTTTTAGGCAGTTTCCATCTGCATCAGCGAAGATGCAGTAGTAGGAATTTGCAGAATGACAGTTAACATGAACACCAGTGATCACATATTTCTATTCTCACCACATGATAACGGCATTTGTTTAATCTCCTGAACTATTACGCCAATCAATACACTGACTGCGTATTGACAAAATGGCGTTTTGTAGCGTCTCATTAAAGTAAACGTCTTTCCACAATCAGCTGCAAGAGCAGAGTGAAGTTTCCCTCTTTTTTTCATCACGATTTCAAAACAACTGAACGGAGTCAGAGAGAACAATTCCCGGCCGTCATTTAATGCCGCATTGTTTGATACAACAGTTAATTTGGGTAAAACGAAAAATGCTAATATTAGTATATTATGCTATAGCATTTCTAGTTAATTATGTCAATCGTTTGACGGACCAATAATTCGCACTACACTGTCCGACATAAATTGAACCACCCAGAGGCAACGAAATGAAACCTCATGGGTTGAGAGGGTATCTGATACTATATCAGTGATTAAAAAATGGACTCGAAATTAGAAACAACTTGGCGGTATGAGTCCACTTCTCAGTATGTCTGTGCATCCCTTCTGGCCTGGATAGATGCACTAATTCGGTTGCGAATGCTCTCATAAAGCTGCGGCACTCTCTCTTGGGGCAAGCTGGTCCTGAACTGCTATGACTGGTCCTTAATATCGTTGATATTACCACTGGGGCGTAGCTGACTTCCGAGCTTGTGCCACATACACTATGTGATGAAAAGTAATCGAACACCTGGCTGAAAATTACTTAAAAGTTCGTGGCGCCCTCCACCGGTAATGCTGGAATTCAATATCGTGTTGGCCCACCCTTAGCCTTCATGACCGCTACCACTGTCGCAGGCATACGTTGAGTCAGGTGCTGGAAGGTTTCTTGAGGAGTGCAGCCCATTCTTCACGGGGTGCTGCACTGAAGAGAGGCATCCATATCCGTCGGTGAGGCCGGGCACGAAGTCGGCGTTCCAAAACATCCCAAAGGTGTTCTATGGGATTCAGGTCAGGACTGTGCAGTCCAGTCCATTACAGGGTTGTTACTGTCGTGCAACCACTCCGCCACAGGCCATGCATTATGAACAGGTGCTCGATCGTGTCGAAAGATGCAATCGCTATCCTCGAATTGCTCTTCAACAGTGCGAAGCAAGAAGGTGCTTCAAACATCAATGTAGGCCTTTGCTGTGCCACGAGAAACAACAAGGGGTGCAAGCCCCCTCCATGAAAAACACGACCACACCATAACACCACCGCCTCCGAATTTTACTGTTGGTACTACACACGCTGGCATATGAGGTTCACTGGGCATTCGTCATACGCACACCCTGCCATCGGATCGCCAGGTTGTGTACCGTAATTCGTCACTGCTCACAACGTGGTCAGACCTGGCCGGTTGGAACCTTGATGACGAATATGCATCCCCTCACATTCCCACGCAGTTCAACACTGGGCCACTCTCATTCCGAATGCCCCACACATCTGGATAGTGCACGATTCGACGAGTCGGACAAATGGAGAACCCTTTCAAAGACTGTCAGGTCTGACACAAGTTGCGGAATCTCCGTGTCCTTCGTGATTTAAGAATTTTTAATATGTTGCAGCCCTCTCAGCAACTGTGATAAATTAATACGTCAAAGATCCGCCTTAGTTGCGAAAAGTTACTGGTCTTTACTCAGGTTTCAGTTAATCTAGCCTTCTTCAGAAGCACAAAATAAACTAATACATGCCAAAATAAGGCACGGTCAAACATAAAGAGGTAAAGTACCATGGTACCATGTGAAGCTACGTTACTTAGCTGAGGAACAGCCCTGGCTCCACTTCAGGGAAAGCGGTGGGTTAGCCGCCGACGCTGCGTTGGAGTTTGTAGCTTGACATGGTACCACGGTACTTTAGCTTTTTATGTTTCACCGTGCCTTATTCTGGCATGTATTAGTTTGTTTTATGCTTCTGAAGAAGGCTAGATTACTCTAGCTGAAACCTGGGTAAACTTTTCGCAACTAAGGCGGATCTTTGAGGTATTCCTTCGTGATCACTCAATATCTGATGGTGTTCGTGCCTGTGTTACAACCTAACAGGCCTGGTAACAACAATAAAGACAAACAACTCGAATGCCTTCTCGTGGTCGTTCTACCGGTCGCACAGAACTGCAACTCTAATCGTTTACATGCCAGGCGGTAGTGTATATGTAGGAAATTACATTGACATTCGACCGCGTCATGCATCCCTTTTTTTTCAGGCTTTTTATATTTGTCGGAGCTGCAGCCGGAGTCTCAAATTAATATGATCTGCGACGTCGATTCACGAGCTTCGCGCAGGCCGTTGTTCAGTTGCCTCGGAATTATGACTCTGCCGTCCCTGGACACGTTCTCCACCACTCACTGGACAAGCCCGAAAGAACAGACGCGAATCATTCATGTAATTGATACGCCTAGATGGGCAATGGGTCCACCGTCTTCAGTGCAGATGCACAAGTACGTCCGAGCTCCAGGGTGAATCTCACAAGGGAAACTTCCTATCACACCCTCTTCAGATTCAGTGGTAAGATGGTCCAGTGGATACCTCGTCAAAAACTGAACACAGATCAAGCATGAAAACAGGAAGAAGGTGTACTGAACTGTGAAAAAAGAAGCAAAATAGAAACAGTGAACGGCCCAAGTACTTGATGTGTAACATCTGTGTGCAGCATCTGTGTCGGGGTGTAGCATCAGTTTGCAACAGCGAGGGCTCTCCAGACGTACGTATATCGTATGTTTTCTAGACACTACGACGGTGCTGGGCACTGCGCACTGTAGATTTAACAGTTCGAGCCCCCACGTGCTATGGCACGAAAATATGTATATTTGTTACACTCAACACTCAGCATAATTGTGCGTCCCAGAAGTGTGGCTGGTCTCAATGTTTGACTACGTTTTTCGTCATAGAGTGCCAGCTCACACCTGTCGTAATCTCAGTTTTTAAGATGAAATAAAATATTAAAAAACACAATGCAGGCAGGTATTGCGGTGAGATTTAAAAAAATATTGAGTCACACACGTTGATTTATAAATTGAACAACTAGTTTATTTCTATTTTTTCACGAAAATCTTCAATATATGACTAAACACTTAAAATGCAATTTGAGGGTCTTTTACGTAAGGGCGGCCGTTAATAACTGGCGCTCGTAAGGGTGGCCGTTAATAACTGATGCTAAAACACTTCACTATAAAATTCATATGTCGCAATCACAGTACTCGACAGTCTGTTCACAGTTTACAAAATACACTGTTTTCTGCTGTCTATATTAGGATAAACTTGATCGTTTTCGAACGTCTCTACATACATATTGGTCCCCGATCGTGGTTATCAGCCCACTAACCCCAGATGGTTGGCACGTCAGTGTCTTAGCGTCGCTCAAACTCAGCTGCCCCAAAGATGGCCGCCCTATGCACCCTCGAGAATGTTTGACAAAAAAATTACGAATATTCTAAAACTAAACACAAAAACATATATGATACATTGAAAAATATGGAAATTTTCCTGGCAATAACAATCTAAAGTCCAATTTTTTGTATCTGCCACCGTTTTTTCACAAATAATGTTCTTGTAGCGTGATTTAGCTTCTCCCGGTTTTTTGATACTGAACATAAATAAACAAATAAAAATACATACTTAATTACTCACTTAACTCTTTAAACTTTCGAATGTCGCCACTGGTTTCGTCTCATTAAATTTATTTATTTCCAAAAACTCAGTTTCTCTCAGTCGAATCCCATATTCCGACCTCTCTTTCAAAAATGGTACATATTCTGCTGAATCGACTATCATAGCTCGATGCAGCTCTACTAACCGCATCCGTAAACACTTTGTTCATATTAATCGGCCAAAATATTGCCGAGATATTATCATTTGAGCTTTCATAAATTTACAATTTTTAAGACAACAATTACTTTTAGACTATTACATATTTTTGTGGCGCGTCAACGTAATTTAGCTTTACATTTTTTTTTTTTTCTGTCCGTGAGTGCCAATACGCACCTTCGTGTCGCTCTTAGTTATGTTTTTATCAATTTTTCTCTGCCATATAAATTCCTCCAATCGCGAAAGCACGGCCACAGGCGCCCCTGCCACGTTTCCGCTCGGGTTTTTCCAAGGCCGCATAAACGCTAGCCGCTCGCCATGGTCTCGTACAACCACCACGTGCTCTGTCGCGAGAAACTGCCGCTCTAACTCCCCCTACAGCTTGTACGCTCACAAGTACCACACGTTATGATGCATGCGTCCCGTTTTGATAGTTTTGACTCTTGAGCTCCTTTGTTGCAACATAGTTCACTCTTGTGGGGCCTGAGGGAGGTTCGAACACGGATCTCCAGCTTTGCAGTTCAACACCGTGAGCACACTACCACGACGCTGCGAGTCTTGCTGCTCGCTGGATGAAGCATATGCTGCGTGCGCTTGGACCGTTCATTGTCTTTATTTTGCTTCTTTTTTCACAGTTCAATACATCTTCTTCCTGTTTTCGTGCTTGATCAGTGTTCCGTTTTAGATGGGCCATCCCTTAGACCATTTTACCAATAAATCTGAGGGGGGTACAGTGGGGAGTTTCTCTTGGCAGAGCAGAGAGCACGGAGGAAATGGACGGGGACTGCCGATAGGTGGCACTCGGTACAAGTGTGGGTCGGCGTTGAGGCGTACCGAGATAATCCGTGTCGATAACGATAAGCACTGTGTCCCCGGGTGGCGCAATGGTTCACGCAACTGCCCATTAAGCAAGTGATACAGGGTTCGAATTCCAGTGCGGTGGAAATTTTCACTCGACGCCGCCGATGCCGCAAGTCATGATGCAGCTTATATCACTAATTCCTTCCCTTTCCCTTCCTCTCCTCCCTCCCGTCCTTCTATTAATCACATACTCCAGCACAGAATTTGTTGTTGCTAATATTGCCTCAGAAAAAATGGTTCAAATGGCTCAGAGCACTATGGGACTTAACTGCTGAGGTCATCAGTCCCCTAACACTTAGGCTACTTAAACCTAACTAACCTAAGGACATCACACACATGCATGCCCGAGGCAGGATTCGAACCTGCGACCGTAGCGGTCGAGCGGTGCCAGACTGTAGCGCCTAGAGCCGCTCGGCCACCCCGGCCGGCATATTGCCTCAGAAACTGCAACATTCGTTCAGTGCACACAAGATGGGATAACGATGTGCACCTTGGTAACACTTGGTTTATGCACTGTACGAAAAAGTGCGTGCTATTCGTCAGGTTTCACTTTCAGTAACTTCCAGCAGAATGATAAACTTCATGTATACGAAGTCAAGTTGAAAGCGACCATCGGGATTCACTCATCCCATTCAGCACAGTCGTTCCTCATAATATTTTTCTTACTTTTCTATGCAGCGTTTTATTTGTTCGTAAACTGTCTCACGGTTTTTTCGTCTTTTATTAATTCTTTAATTCTTTTGTTCACAGTTTTTCGATCAGTATTTTGTAAGCTGTTTACTGTTTCGTTTAAAGAACAAATAGCTCTGGCTCTTATGATCCCATAGAACCTAACATTCCAGCGTTCCAACAACCCGATAAGCTTAGATGGAAGCCTGACCCGTTGACAAGCAAAGAGCTAGAGTCTTTCTATGTTCGTTGCTATCGTTGCGGTAAATCTCATTGGGGCAATTGAAAGGGTTCTGTCCCAATTTTTGAAAAAATGGACTCCAGGACTATTGTTGTCTCGGTAGTCTGTTGTATGTCCTAGTCATGATGCAGATGCCAAACCACGGAGAAAGTCTTTCAAACATACGTCATTATATGACGTAGAGTCTTTGTCTCAAGATGTGCTTCCTTCTGGAACTCCATGAATTGCAGAGCAGTCATGTTAGATGTAGATCGCATTTTGTGGCTGCGGGTGTACGACGAGGCAGCGACAAGCTTACTAGCGAGGCTGAACTGACCGGCTCTACATAGTGTACTCACATCGTTATGTAAAACTGGCTTTTTTCTGTACTCATAATGCCGAAATAAGGTCGCTTGAAAATGAAATTTGAATCAACGTCCTACAGCCATGGAAATAACGATGTACCACTGTGGTAGCGTTCGGCCGAGGTTTCCATAGTGCAACACCTTCCGTTTTCGCTTGTGTTTTAATAGCAGGTTTATCTGTTTCCAAACGCTCGAGTTTTGTTAACCCATGCATCCGCTCAATGCGTGGAATGCATAACTAGGGTCAGAAGCGGGGTTGTCGTTGTGGTCGAGGCGGCTTCCCATCCCACTTCGCTATTTAATAGACGGAACGCGGCTGCCCCCTGATCTCGCAATGGCTGGTGAGGGTGCCGAGTGAAAGCACCCTCCGCCGTCCCTCTCAATCCGGCGAGCCGTTCGCAGGAGCGATGGAGCTGTAGATAGCGGCGTCCAGATGGTTATCTAGCGCCATTACCGGCTAAACGTACGCGCAGGCGCAGTACCGTCCCGCCCCAGTATAGCGCGCGGGTAGCAGTAGCAGATGGCGCCGTCGGCTGTTTTCACGTCTCGCCCGCCACTGCTCGCTACCAGCCTGCCCACAGCTACAAGAAGCTGGGAACCATGAGGCATAGCGTGCTTCGCCTGTCTCTTTCGTTATTCCATGCCCCCCCCCCCCCCCCCCAGCGTCGGGACGTGGTGTGTTAGTAGAAAGGAATTTATCGAATAAGACTAAGCTCTGCCGTTCAGATAAGAGTTTTACTAGCTCAATTTTCGATTTCTCCTTACAGTGGGATCTGACACGGATAAAGCATTTCTCTTGTAAGTATAACCAATGCTTTACTGAAAATCTGAACGCTAACAACTGAGCCGACTGAAAACTAAACAAATAAACACCGTCCTAAAGGCCTTGAAAGCCCAACGGAACCGACCGGCCACCGTGTCATCCTCAGCCCTTAAGGGGCTCCGGAACGCCCTATACTTGCAATGTTAAAATAACGCTTATAAATTACATCTTTCCTCACAAAGTATTTGAGGTAGGAAGTTGAACTTTTTACAGATTATTTATTGGAATATGGGCTACAACTTAACACAGGGACTTTACAAAATTTTAGTTCAGTTATTAAAGATGATTTTTTTTCAATTGTAATGAAAATTCACAACATTTTTTTGCAATTTTTTATTTATATATTCAAAAATATACAGTTTTTTGGAAAAAGGCTGTGTTAAATTATGCAGAAGGTACTGTGTAACATTTACTGAAAGTTTGAAACAAATATGTTTGGAAGATCCTTAGAAAACATGTAATTAGTATGAGAAAATAAAAGTTTGGGAATCGAGCGACAAAGATTGGATTAACTTTTTAGTGCATTCCAGGTCCATAGGATGGATTATCTTCATCCTCTGCAAACTCCTCCTCCAGCTTCCTCTTGTTCCTCCTCCTGTTTACTCTTGCTTGTATTTCTAGACTCTTTACAGCCCTGTCTGCAGCCCGAAGGCGTTCCTTGTCTAAAGCAAGCATCGCTCGTACCATGTTAGAACCTATCTTCATTCCCATATTTCTAAATACCTTGCACCTTACAATGTTGCCATCATTGAAAGTCGCAACAGCATCATACACACCAAAGTGAAGTGCTTCTATTCCAACAAATACAGTCTTGGGGATTCTCGACTATATAACACTATTTACACTTTCATTGGGGTTTTGAGTTTTTCCGTGAATACACTTTTTCAACAGTTCAGGTGCTGCTAAGTCTCTGAAAATAGGTTTTATCTCCTCCATTATTGCATGAGGCAGACTATGCTTATGAGTGTACACTTCACTAGTTAGCAATCCTTTGTTATATTTACACCAACTGTCTTCTTCTTTGGGACACAAGCTATGTTGGGGACTTTCATCGGTTGAAGAAGTATGAAAAAAAAGAGCCCAAACAGCCTTCTTCATTTCGTCGACACTTTGTGTATTTTGCCTAATAGCCATTCCATAATAGTTCTGTATTTTGTCAATTACACTGTCAGTTAACCTTCCCTTCCCATCCAACCCCTTACCATCACTGAGTTTTTGTTTTTTGTACGAAGCTTTCAGTCGCCGAAGTCTTGTTCCCATTCGCTTCTGTACGTGTCCAATACACTCAAATTTCTGCACTACAACATCATCACCATAGGGCTTCAGTCCTTGAACATGTTTGAAACTTTTAGAATCACCGTCACCAAGGTAATTAACATATCGCACTTTATCACACGCCTCAGAACGCTGGAATATACTGGCAACACCAGCCATTTCCATTCCTCCACTACTGCCACTATAGTTAGCTTTGCAATTATTTTCATGTGTACCTTTATATTTTTGTGGACATCTACAATACTTTGATATTACTGCTACATCTAAAACTTTCCCTGTATACATACTGGTGGCAGATACTACACCATGAAGAGATGTGTGTCCCCGTTTATGCCAGGTACCATCGAACGCTGCAGTCAAATCTCTGTTACGATTATTTTCCATTACTGCCTCTTCCACAGCGTTCTTCATAGATTCTATACAGACATCTTCTACTTTAGACCCTATTAATTTATTATAGGTCGTAAACTTGGTTGGGGGATTTGGAAGATTCATGATGCCACAGAAAATTGCACCTGCAGTAGCACCCTTACCAACTGAACGCAAGGAATAAACAAATCTAATGCTGTGTTCGTAGATTTTGCTACCATTTCCTTCAGTTGCAGTTACTGCAACACTGTTCCAAAAGGTGGTCATGTATGAACACTTATCACATTTCAGTTGTATTTCACTAGCAAGTCCTACGTGCTTTATTATGGAGAGTTCCAGACCAACTTCACTACAATGAATACATCTTACACAGTTTGAAAAAATTCCTTTGAGAACCGACACATCAAATATTTCATTCACTTCCGATTCGCCCATAAAACATTCATAGTTTTCACTCATTGAACCAAGCTTCTTCTGTGAAGTATTTTCTTTCCCACTTTGACTGCTATGGGCAGGTGTACTTGAGAGGTTAGGTTCACTCACTTGGTTATCGTCTTTATTGTTTACAGTAATAACACATACTTTTGGTTCAAAATGGTTCAAATGGGTCTGAGCACTATGGGACATAACATCTGAGGTCATTAGTCCCCTAGAACTTAGAACTAGTTAAACCTAACTAACCTAAGGACATCACAAACATCCATGCCCGAGGCAGGATTCGAACCTGCGACCGTAGCAGTCTTGCGGTTCCAGACTGCAGCGCCTTTAACCGCACGGCCACTTCGGCCGGCCACATACCTTTGGCTTTCCAACATTTCTCCTTTTCTTAAAAGCCTTCAGAGGATTTCTAATAACTTTACTTTTACTCATTATTATACTTCAACAAAACAGAGACTCAAGAAACAGAATTAATTACGAATATTTTCGAGATAACGACAGAGTAAATAAACATGAAACAATCGACAATCACACCAGCGATATATATTGAACCATCACAGGTTAGCCACAACACATACTTTATCTCACATCACTAAAATGTACCTGATGAACACGGACGTTAATAATAACACCATTTGACAGCAGTTTAACAGCGCCACATTGGGTCACGCCCATGTAGAACACATTCCAAAAAAAAATTAAAAATAGTTGTAGTCTTCGGAATTGAATAAATTATATATCTATCAAAAGGTAATAGTCTGCAGATTCAGAAATCGCAAGAAAGTAAAAATTGAACTTTTCATGATTTTGAGCCTCTCCGGAGCCCCTTAAGCGTCACCGGATGCGGATGCGAATAGGCATGTGGGCAGCACACCACTCTACCAGTCGCTGTCAGTTTTCGTGACCGGTGGCGCTATTTCTCAATCGTGTAGCTCCGCAATTGGTCTCGCAAGGACAGAGTGCACCCCGCTTGCCAACATATCTCGACAGACCCGGAAGGTGACCCATCTAAGTGCTCGCCAAGGCCGACAGCTCTTAACTTCGGTGATCTGACGGGAACCGGTGTTACCACTACGGTAAGGCCGATGGCGACTGAAAACTAGATTGTAACAAAACGAATTTGGCAACAAAAATTCGAGATTACGTATGTACAAGGTACTCTCTCAATCGTAAGTCGGATCCCCACAATCAGTCAAAATCATACAGGTGATAGAGGATCCAAACTAAAATTAACTAATTGTCAGTTTGTTGTGTTCTGCTTGAGCAGTACTAAGCAGAGCTATATCCTACTATTTAATTTGTAAAGCTGCTATTCCTCGCAATAACATACGATTATACTTATTTTTTAATGATGACGTGACGTCTGCTAGGTAACTGAAGAACACTAGAGGCATTTGATCTCATTTCTAAGCTGAAGGGCCGAAAAGAAGGTTTAGAAGATCAGCCTTGATCACGGAATTTCAGTGAAGCTCAAAAGCTGCAGCATTGTCCTCAGGACTAACCGTGGCCACCTCACTCTACGCCGAATACAAGGCTTGAAACATAGACTTTTAAGAGGTTTAGACACAAGCTAAGATGTGACTTTCTAGAAACGTGCAAGAGGGTCATGAACTGTAGGGTCTCCCTAAATTACTTAAGAATGAACTTTTTTAAGTTTAGGTGACTCTCCAGCCAGTTCAGATAATGCTACCTGTACGAAAGCCTTTATAGTCTATCACTAAGAGATCAGTCCGCAGCTCGTGGTCTCGCGGTCGCTTTCTCGCTTCCCGAGCGCGGGGTCCCGGTTTCGATTCCCGGCGGGGTCAGGGATTTTCACTTGCCTCGAGATGACTGGGTGTTTGTGTTGTCCTCATCATTTCATCATCACTCCTGAAAGTGGCGATATAGGACTGAGCAAAGTTGCGCGCCCCACAAACCAAACATCATCATCATCATCATCATAAGAGATCAATCAAATGCCTCACCAAATTTAGACTGTCAAAGTCCTAGCGATCAACTGTGGATGAAATTGCAACAAAGTGCCATCTCGTTACTAAGAAACAGTGGATCTCACGTAATTGTAAATACAAAAACCTGACTAACACAGAAAATTGGCAATAGTGAGCTGTTCGTCTTACAACGAAAGGATAGGCTACAGTAAATGAAAGTCTGTTAGTCGCAGCAAATCAGAAATACAAATCCAATCCGATAGAAATTAAACCTACACACGAGATCACTTGGACAAAATTTTAATTAGTTTGCTCTATCGACTACCAAGTTCACTCCCAGAGGTAATCGAAAACATTAGAGAAAATCTCTCTAGCTATTATTTATGATTCAAAACCACACTGTTATCATTTGAGGGGAGTCGACAGAGATAATTACACTCCTGGAAATTGAAATAAGAACAACGTGAATTCATTGTCCCAGGAAGGGGAAACTTTATTGACACATTCCTGGGGTCAGATACATCACATGATCACACTGACAGAACCACAGGCACATAGACACAGGCAACAGAGCATGCACAATGTCGGCACTAGTACATTGTATATCCACCTTTCGCAGCAATGCAGGCTGCTATTCTCCCATGGAGACGATCGTAGAGATGCTGGATGTAGTCCTGTGGAACGGCTTGCCATGCCATTTCCACCTGGCGCCTCAGTTGGACCAGCGTTCGTGCTGGACGTGCAGACCGCGTGAGACGACGCTTCATCCAGTCCCAAACATGCTCAATGGGGGACAGATCCGGAGATCTTGCTGGCCAGGGTAGCTGACTTACACCTTCTAGAGCACATTGGGTGGCACGGGATACATGCGGACGTGCATTGTCCTGTTGGAACAGCAAGTTCCCTTGCCGGTCTAGGAATGGTAGAACGATGGGTTCGATGACGGTTTGGATGTACCGTGCACTATTCAGTGTCCCCTCGACGATCACCAGTGGTGTACGGCCAGTGTAGGAGATCGCTCCCCACACCATGATGCCGGGTGTTGGCCCTGTGTGCCTCGGTCGTATGCAGTCCTGATTGTGGCGCTCACTTGCACGGCGCCAAACACGCATACGACCATCATTGGCACCAAGGCAGAAGCGGCTCTCATCGCTGAAGACGACACGTCTCCATTCGTCCCTCCATTCACGCCTGTCGCGACACCACTGGAAGCGGGCTGCACGATGTTGGGGCGTGAGCGGAAGACGGCCTAACGGTGTGCGGGACCGTAGCCCAGCTTCATGGAGACGGTTGCGAATGGTCCTCGCCGATACCCCAGGAGCAACAGTGTCCCTAATTTGCTGGGAAGTGGCGGTGCGGTCCCCTACGGCACTGCGTAGGATCCTACGGTCTTGGCGTGCATCCGTGCGTCGCTGCGGTCCGGTCCCAGGTCGACGGGCACGTGCACCTTCCGCCGACCACTGGCGACAACATCGATGTACTGTGGAGACCTCACGCCCCACGTGTTGAGCAATTCGGCGGTACGTCCACCCGGCCTCCCGCATGCCCACTATACGCCCTCGCTCAAAGTCCGTCAACTGCACATACGGTTCACGTCCACGCTGTCGCGGCATGCTACCAGTGTTAAAGACTGCGATGGAGCTCCGTATGCCACGGCAAACTGGCTGACACTGACGGCGGCGGTGCACAAATGCTGCGCAGCTAGCGCCATTCGACGGCCAACACCGCGGTTCCTGGTGTGTCCGCTGTGCCGTGCGTGTGATCATTGCTTGTACAGCCCTCTCGCAGTGTCCGGAGCAAGTATGGTGGGTCTGACACACCGGTGTCAATGTGTTCTTTTTTTCCATTTCCAGGAGTGTAGTTCTGTGACGGACGTGCGTCTAAGGTGTTCAGCCTGACCGGGATGCCTCCAAACACGTCTCTGACGACTGTCTGGTTGGAGGCATATGCCACACTCATCGGTGAAGAGAACGTGATGCCAATCCTCAGCGGTTCATTGGCATGTTGTTGGGCCCATCTGTACCGAGCTGCATGGTGTCGTGGTTGTAAAGATGGACCTCGCCATGGACGTCGGGAGTGAAGTTGCGCATCATGCAGCCTATTGCGCACGGTCTGAGTCGTAACACGACGTCCTGTGGCTGCACGAAAAGCATTGTTCAATGTGGTGGAGTTGCTGTCAGGGTTCCTCCGAGCTATAATCCGTAGGTAGCGGTCATCCACGTCAGTAACAGCCGTTGGGCGGTCTGAGCGAGGCATGTCATCGACTGTTCGTGTTTCTCTGTATCTCCTCAACATGGCTTTGGTTCACTCCGAGACGCCTGGACACTTGTCGCGAGCCCTTCCTGGCACAAAGTAACAATGCGGACTCGATCGAACCGCGGTATTGACCGTCTAGGCATGGTTGAAAAACAGACAACACGGGCCGTGTACCTCCTTCCGCGTGGAATGACTAGAACTGATCGTCTGTCGGACCCTCTCCGCCCGGCGCTGCTCATGCATGGTTGTTTACATCTTTGGGCAGGTTTACTGACATCTCCGAATAGTCGAAGGGACTGTGTCTGTTTCAATATCCACAGTCAACGTTTATCTTCATGAGGTCTGGGAACCGGGGTGATGCAAAACTTTTTTTTATGTGTGTATTTACGTCGTTTACTACGAGTATTTTATCAAAACAATGGAAGTTGTAAGACAGTTTACTAATGGCATAATATGGGCCTCATATCAGTCCGGAAGTGAGTAAAATAGTCACTTTATTATAAATGAAATTAATATTTATACAGGTTTCCACCAAAAATTGTATTCGCAGGTATTTCACAATGGCAATAAATGCCGAAACAGGCTCTCGTGAATAAATATCAGTTATTATAAGCAGTTATTCTGGTGCATCTTTCTAATAATCATGTCATTATATTACATAAATTATGCTTCCGGCTCTAAAGAAGAAAAATTGTTGACGATATCGTCTTATGAAATAAAGGTGAATATTTGTCGCTTAAAAGACAAATTGGTGAAGATAATTGAAGGCATCAAGTATAATAAGCGTTGTCTTTGATATAATGCCATTCATACATATGCCTACATAAAAGTGACAGCAGGATCAGAATCTTGTACCTCGAATTAAGAACTATGCAAGAAGACCGTGAATAAGACAAGACATACAGGACAAACTACACTGAAAAGAAACATTGAACCAAGAACTTTATGTAGCACATCTAAAGTTAAGTAACAGTGTACAGCTTTAACTTTTGATTAGGTTGCAAGTTCGTACATAGACGTACATGGCACACAAGCAGTCATACTCGACGTTTCCATAACATGAAATTCACAAAACTTTTACACATTTAGCATCGCATACGACAACCTACACATGAATATGAATGTAATTTCCAACATTTTCCACGTTTAGAAAATTTCACAAATATAGGATTTACAGGTAACGAAACAAATCTCGTCAGAAAACGTCTGAAACACAACAAAGCACCAAAATTACGTGAAAACTCTGAAAAGCACTTGATAGCCACTACTAAAGTTGCAATAGATGTAGCGAACCTCTCCTACAGAAAACGGAATGAAATTACAGTTACCATAACAAACATTGTAGACAAGTAACCATGCAAACAGAGCACATACAAATATCAGCCCAAAAAATAATATGAAATTCTTCGTAATACAAACCATAAACTAGTATCAAATGATGCTATACTGCTGAAAGCTGATAGAGGGAATAGCATGGTCATACTAAACAATAATTACTATATAGGTAAGGTCATGTCATTCTTTGAATCTAATAATGTCACAGAATTTCCTCACAATACTACCAGTAGATATGCTTCTCAAATGAAGAAATCTATTAAAAATTGTAATACCATTCTCACTGAAGATGAAAAAAGATGTATAGTGATCAATCCAGATACATCAAAATTACAAGCCCAGCTAAAGACATATAAACAGATGGTTTCTATTCGTCATTTAATGAAGTGCATAAATAGCCCATCACATTTGATAAACAAAAAACTAAACACACAGTTAATAAAACTCTATACTTTCAACAAGAAGAACACAACTAAAAATTCGTGTAATCTGGCAAGAGATATAAAAGATATACAAATAACATATGTGGTAAATTTATTTCATTTGATATCACCAATCTACATAACAAAGTACAAGTACAGGAAACTATCCAGATTATAAAATATAACCTGTTATAATAGAGGAAATATTCATGACTGGAACACTTGAAATTATAATTTTTTTGGAAATAGCACTACCACAAAATTATTTTGAAGCATAAAAAAAAAACGTATATTCAAGGAGATTTAGTAGCCACAGGTAATGGGTAGCAGGCACATTAGGCGATATTTTCATAAATTCTCTGGAAGTTAGCTTCTTTAACTCAAAGTGGCCTACTCTCAACCAAATTGTATACTATTTTAGGTACGTAGATGATACCCACATGTTGGCAGATGGCAGCCACTCTGATATCGAAATACCCACCAAAAACTCAACCAACTACACTCTCAAATTTAATTTCACTGTGTGAACTGAGAAAGACGATACCACTAACTATCTAGAGCTCACAATTGACAAAAATAATAATCACCATACATTTAATATCTTTAGAAAGAATATCACTTCTGACAACATTATAAATGCCAATTTTTGTCAAATAGTGTTGCATAAACCAGCATTTTTCCATCCAATGATTAACAGATAAAATGACTTACCATTACAAAAACTTACTACTACAAAATCAGCAATTCACAAAGAACATAGCACATTTCCTTATATAGCATATACAAATGACTTTGACCATAACATAAAAGTATACTAAAAGTGCAAAACACCAAAGCAGAACCCAATACATAACGACATATGCCTAATTCAAGAAACATCACCTAAACAAAAAATAACATACGCACCGTCTACCTTGGTAGAACCTCCAAAAAACTTAATGCACTTTTTAAGGCCACAAATATTGAACTAGTCGTTCGACCCAATAACAGATTTTCAATAGAATTACGTCCCACCACCACTAGAACATCCGAATATGATAACCTAGATATATATAAAACACGTAGAAGCTGTAATAGCGTATACATTGGCCAAACAGGAAGAAACACATCAGAGATAGCGAGAATAATCTGTTGCGCTTTTTTCCTGCATTTGAAAAATCAAAACCTTACTGCTGATGTAAATAAAAATATACTCCAGATTCTGCATAGAATACCAAAAGGTTTTACAATGAACATTCTTGAAGAACTGGAAACCTGTATAAACACGAGAAAATACCTACAAGAGATGTTAAACGGTCATACAGAATTGAGACACATGCGCTATCTCGAATACTTTACTGCACTTTTAAAACACGGAGATGTATAAATCGGAAGTAAGATATGCAACAACCAAAGATATTCGTGACGATAAATAATATCGTTGTTCATCTGCATGATCTTGGTTGACATAGAACGCCGTAGGAGATGAACTATGAAACTACTGTTAGACTACTGTCAGACGACAATGAATGTATTATTTTCAATATATTTACATCATTTACCATCTTATCAAAACAGTAACAGTAGTAAGATAGTTCACTAACAACGTAACATGGACGTCACATCAACCTAGATGTGAGTAAAGTATAGTCTCTTTAATAAAAATCCACATTTATACACTTTGTCGACAAAACCGTATTCGTGGGTACTCGACAACGTCGATAAATGCAGAAACAGTCTGTCGTGAATAAAAATTAGTTATTATAAGCAGTTGTCCTGGTGAATCTTTCTAACAAAGATGGTATGTTCTGAAATTCTAATATATATCTCATTCTTTTGCTGTAAACTATCTCATGTATCCTCTTAACAGTTATCACCATTAGTCCTTGCAATTCTTTCAGATGAGAACATTCTGGGATTTTAATTCTGCTTTTTATGTCCTGTAGTACTCTATTGTTAGAGTATTCCATGTCCTCAAATGTGCACATTACCAGAGCTTCTGCTCCACATTCTTAGTAAACTTCTGAACAGAATTTTAACTTTACCACTTAATCAAATGTATAGTTGCTAAATATCAGTTTTAAACTTGGCAAATGACTTCTGTGTTACTAGATGAACAATGTCTAATCCATCACGTTTAGACACAATAAAACCATTCTTTTAAGTATATTAAAACGCGAATTGAAGTTTATAAATAGATTCTTCATGTAACCTTTAACACATTTAATGTCCTGGAATCCAACACTTTCTGGCAGTTTTCCATCGTATGACACTTTTCATTTGTATTAACAGTAAATGCTGATATCTTGTATTCCTCAGTCACATGAAGATTTTTGCATATGCCGTGTTTAAAGTGATTTGCAGGCCTTGCTTGCACGTCTGAAATGGCCTATTCTCTTTCCAGTACCGGATTATACTCTTCCTTTGATTCAACTATTTTCACCAAACACTCTAGTTCTCGTTTTTGACTTCGATCTCTTCCATTTTCAATTTTCTTGTTCGTATGAATAATACGTTAACTGCACTTAAAAGAGTAATTTTTTTTAGAGAAATTGGTTTCTTTTCTTAAGACCTGTGGAATAACATTATTCAGAGGAGCTAATCCTATTTTGGCAATACCCATATTTGTCTGTACTGTGGCGAATTGTGGCCTTGATTGAGGAAAACGTGTTTCTCCAACTTATATTTGATACTTACGTATAATGCTTCTGTAGCCTTTGTTGGAGTTTCTGTTATCAGTCAAAACATACTTTACAGATAAATAATTGAATCTATAGGCAGACAGAACATAATTAATAACATTTTATCGGTCTTAATTTTCAGGAAAGCTTATTTATATAATAGTCAACTTTCGTGCATTCTTAGTTCCCCAGAAGACAAATTGCAGAGTGCTGTTAAGCACAAAACAGCAAGCCTTACGTAAGTCACCCGATAGCTTACCTCATACAGAACTGAATAGTGCAGAATACAGGGAGCACATTGTAAGTACTGATTGTTGATTTTAATACACATGGTCAAAAATACCATCCATCCTGTAGTTAAAAATTGTAGCTTACAGTCTGGTAACAGCATTTTCTTTAGCCAATAACACATAAACGTTGCTCATAGCCGCATATCAGTGCAGTTTATAAAATCGCTAAGATGGTTACTGATGTCTTACTAATGATTTAACATTTAAATTTGTTCTGTACTTTTACAATTGGAGCTCATCCACATTTAACAGTCTATTCCAACCCTCATATCGCTGTATTCGATCACGATGCTGTTCCCTTGCTAGCCTTCTTGCTCATTTTGCAACAGTATTCACTTATATGAAATGATACACAATGCTTTCCTGTATACAGTATGTGATGTCCCAGACAATTGTATTTTTTAAATGAGTCATTATCATGCTCTTTGTTAAAGCTTTATGTATGTAGTTATTACCAGTTTTGTTCATTGTTTCTGTAAGATGTTGAATTGTTTACTTTGATTCTTGTAACCACCATGGAAAACATTCTACAGTACACATTTTAAGTGTTCCATCAAGTTGGTGACCATTTCTCTAGCCCACATAATTATAAAGATTCCGGAACACAGAACACGGAACTCTGTCGCTAGATCTGAGATTCAGGCCTCTGTAGAACTTGCGCTGGTATCGATCACGAGCTCGATTGTGCTTTTACAGCCAAAAGTATCAAGGGTCCTGACCCTTGTGTATGAGTGTGCTAGGGACCTATCACCAGTCAGTGTTACGTATGTGGGAAAGAAACACATGAGCCACAGCATTTGAATAAAGTGGAATCCTCTGCACATTTTTAGATCACAATTGTTTACTGGTGTTGTACTCCCATGTCGCTACGAATTGTGTGCAGTGGTTGATTCTGATCCGGCGAACTATGCATTCTGTCAGTATCGTACACATCTTCAAAAGAAATGGTTCAAATGGCTCTGAGCACTATGCGGCTTAACTTCTGAGGTCATCAGTCACCTAGAACTTAGAACTAATTAAACCCAACTAACCTAAGGACATGACACACACACATGCCCGAGGCAGGATTCGAACCTGCGATCGTAGCGGTAGCGCGGTTCCAGACTGTAGCGCCTAGAACCGCACGGCCACTTCGGCCGGCGTACACATCTTCATTTGGTTTCTTGTGTAGATGAGGAATCACTCGTTTCATTGTACTTCAGAAAGATAACCTCCCCCCCCTCCCCAAAAAAAAGCAAGGAACATGTCATATGAGTAAGTTTTGCAGTACGAATTGGTGACAGAATAATTTATATTTGGCCTAGAACCTCACTATTGCACTCAATGTTCGCTTCGTATCTGGTGTTATATGTCTCCACAACAACTGCCTGGGGTCAAACAGTATGTCATTTCAACGTATGTCTATTGTTTGAATCGCATAACCACTGGGGGGAGGTGGGATTAAGGCTGGAGGCGACAGAAAAGAGGGGGGATGAGTGGGAGATGGGCGTGGGCTTATGTACATATTGCTGTAATTGCGCTATTTGCATTAGGTGTTATTGCGAAATTGTAAGTAAAATTTAGGAAAATAGAAAATAGTGGGACTCGAACCCAAGTCTTTTGACTACAGGGCTGAGCGCTAGTAGCACTTAAAATAAGGGCGTTAGCATTACTTCAGTGGTCCAGTTACGCAATGACACTCGGAATTTATGGAAAATAGTTGATTTCAAGGAAATAAAACATGAGTCGAACCTAGAACCTCCCAGCTCCAACGAAATTTTAATTTAGGACAGGTACTCTTTTGTACAGAATTGTTCAAACAGTAAGTAAGTTAATAGACATTGAAAAATGATGAATTTTAAGAGAATTACACTCGACAGACAAGAAGCCTGAGCCTTCTAGCTACAATGGTGTGACGTCATAGTAAGGGACTCTGCATTGCACTAGGACAGTCGGCTGAATGTGATAGTCTGGGTGGGTGGCGGAAGTGGTGGTGTGGATGGGAGGGTGACAGGGCCTGAGTTGCGACAATCAGCCAGATACAAATAGGTCCCATGTACTGTCTTGACAAAGAAACTTATGGGGAAACAGCAACTACTGCTGAAAAGGTGTAAAAGAAAGAATAGGAGACCAGACAGATAGATGCTACATAAAAGATGTTTGGCTGTTAAAACAGGGATGTGACAACCGTACCAGAATCTTACTGTGGAACCTACTCTACTCAATATTTGCTAGGAACTCTTCGGTCCAGTCAGAAGTTTAGTCTGAAAAATCTTCTACAGAAATAGCGACTACTGCGCAGTAGATGCCAATTTGGTGCATATGGGCCTCCATAATAGGTGCTTGGTTCGTGCACCCATGCTGTGTACTGGCCACAAAAGCCGGAATTTGCAAGCCAGTACCGAAACTTCACGTCCACTGAGTGGTGACAGGTGGCCTTTAAAGATGAATTACGTTTTGTGCTCCTTCGGACAGATGGTCATTGGCGTGTACGGCACTGCAACAATTGTCGGAAGGGTTCAGGCTGGAGGAAGGAGTGTTATGGTGTGGGAAATGTTTTCGGGGCACTCCCTGGGTGATCTCGTCATTCTGGTAAGTACACACATATCCTTGGTGGCCATGTGTACCCCTACATGCTGTTTTTTCTTTTCCTCGGCACGACTGCATCTACCATCGCGACAACGCAACGTTTCACACAGTTTGCACTGTACATGCATAGTTCGAAGACCACAGGGATCAGTCTACAGTAGTGTCTTGGCCACCGAGCTCCTCGGGTTTAAACCCAACCAAGAATCTGTGGGACAATCTCGATGGTGTTTTCCGCGCCATAAATTGTCAACCGAGAAACCTGGCGCAGCTGGACACGGCACTGGAGTCGGCATCACATTCCTGTCGATACCTTCCAGAAACTCACTGACTCTCTTCTTGCACGTCCACTCTGCGATGGGTGGGCATTCAGGCTTTTCACATTAAGGTGACTGTGTAATGTTATAATTGCCAGCAGTGGAGATAAGCTGCATCATCCCGTAAGAAGTATCAAACAGAGATCAGATGCCATGCCACGTTACTAAACCTTACTCTGCGTTGTATCTTATTTCTATTTGATACTACCTGCAGAGATGATGTATCCACATCTATTTTGCATCTAAGAACGAAAAAGTATCGAGTCTAATTATTAGAGATGAATGAAGTACTTCTTCAAAATTACAGCCTGGTGGAAGCAGTGTCGTTCTTTAAATGAGCACTTCGACGGCGCTCCTATAGTAACTACCTGGCGCAGGTACTCGGTTTTTCTCGTTATACGATGGAGAGAAGGTGCCGTGAGTACCCGGATACTGGGAAAAGCGACGCAGCTATATTACTGGCTGCTGAAGCCAACAATACCCTGATGACAGGCGTCGTCATCAATTAAATATAGAGTGTCCATGAAGTGCTGCTATCGTAACTTAACACTATTAGAGATAGAGCATTGCGGTTTGTTGTAAAACTTCTAGCGCCTCTCAAAACTTTTTTCTGTTGTGCCACATTTTAAATTTATACTCCTCGCCACCACCCACCCCCCACCCACCCACGGAAGCAGGACATCAAAGTGATATTCGAATTTTGAGAATGTGCGGGTTACAAGAAGTCAGATTCGTGCACGAAGGTTAGCAATGTCATTGACTCATCTTGTGTACACAAGTTCCTTGACCTAACCACACAAAAGAATTATAGTGGCGTGGCGTAGGCAGGGCGCTGAGATCTTGCGATGGGAACATCACGACCCATCCATCTCTTAGGAAATGTGTTAGTCGGCATATGCCGCACTTTCGAGCTCCAATTTGGTGGTGCAATACTATGCTGGGAGACGACGGCTGCAGCTGCTGGATACGTGGTGGCAGAAATGTTTGAACATGTGCCGGTAAACTTTTCTCATTGTGGTTTTCTCTGCGAAGATAAATGGACCTATCATCGTATCGTGCGTTAGGACACATCAGACAATAATCTTCGGGCTGTCACGCATGTGTTCGCATGTGTTACGCTGTTTCATGGAGTTCCAAATCCTAATGTCGGAGCGATTTACTTGCGTAGAAATGCGGGACGTTTACTTCATATGAAAACAGGCACTTTTTCAGATAACTGTTCTCTACATATATAATGCCCAACATGGAACGCATGAACGCACACCGCAATGCTTTGACTATTTGGACTTTGTATTCAAAAGGCGTAGCCAATTGCGTAACACTTTCCCCTACTGCCTGAAATTCGGGTAATGCTCGATGAAGTGAGTTTGAAGTGAGTTCTGCGGGCTGCGTTTAAATGTTGTTTGCAGTTTGTCAACACCTGCTTGTAACAAAAGAGGACTTCCACTTCTAGGAAGCTCTTTGAGGGCACTTGATTTTTAAATGTTTTTAAACTACTTTATTACGTTTGTTTTTGCCGTGGTGCCTCTCCACACCGTCGTCGATAATACAGCAGTATGCGTGTCACAGATTCGGATTCTGCATACGAGATGACACACTTCGTCTTTTTCTGGTCTATCGCCATTTTGATACAAGTCATACGTCCAACAAATGGAAAAAAAATCTTGAAAACTGGTAAAACTTTTTACAACAAGACACGATTCTCTATCTCTAATAGTTACCAAGTTATGGTTTTTTCAGAAGATAGCGGGACTTCTGACACGATGTACTGGAGAACTACAACAGCAACCTGTGCGCAGCTATACCATCCTCCCCTCGTTATGTAGTTCATAGAGACTAGAAAATCGTCTCCATTGGACACTCGGAGAATTGATTAAGGTCGCGTTATACGCCCGTACACGCTGGTGACAGCGCATAGCTCGGTCCAAATTCACATGAGGTAATGTATCCCGCTAACCAACAGACAAACCGTTCAGGCGATTTTTGGGTGTTTTCTCACTTGAAGGATGTTTACCTAGATGAATCGAGACTCGTGCGAGAATAACCTATTGTCCAACCATGTGCATCTACTTGTTCACCTGCAACTCCATGGAATCGACCTATGCCTTCATCCTGACAGCACCCACCCCATAAATGCGGAAAACTGTACTGATGACACTGGGTCACTTGATGCCGGTACTATTGAGCAGCCGGCCGGAGTGGCCGAGCGGTTCTAGGCACTACAAGCAGGAACCGCGCGACCGCTACGGTCGTAGGTTCGAATCCTGCCGAGGGCGTGGATGTGTGTGATTTCCTTAGGTTGGTTAGGTTTAAGTAGTTCTAAGTTCTAGGGGACTGATGACCACAGCAGCTAAGTCCCATAGTGCTCAGAGCCATTTGACCCATTTGAACTATTGAGCGCATCATAAAAAAAAAGGCTCTGAGCACTATGGGACTTAACATCAGTGGTCATCAGTCCCCTAGAACTTAGAACTACTTAAACCTAACTAACCTAAGGACATCACACACATTCATGCCCGAGGCAGGATTCAAACCTGCGACCGTAGCGGTCACGCGGTTCCAGACTGAAGCGCCTTTAACCGCACGGCCACACCGGCCGGCCGAGCACATCATCGATGCTATCGTCTAGATGTCGGTACCCTGGTACTTGTTCCAATCAGTCAACGGGATTTGTGAGCACTGGTTAAGTGGTCATTGGTCAGGACGGCTCCACAGCGCATTCGGCGCCTCGCTGAGTACATACCACGAAGCTTCGGTCCCATCACCGGGACGAGAGAAGGGAGCTCCATGCTGGTAGATAGGTGTCGTTAATTCATATGATTTTTTTTTAGTCCTGTTTTTATTGTGGTCTTCGGTAGGCGTACTAATACTGGTTTGATGCAGCACTCATCGATGGCCTGACTTGTGCAGTCCTCTTCATCTCTGTATGACTACCGAAGCCGTCATCCATTTCAGTCTGGTTACCGTATTCAAACCTTGGTCTCCTTCTACAAATTTTAGCCCATCTCCTACTTACTGCCATAACTAAACTCACGACTCCTTCATGAGGCAGAATGTATCCTATAAACTTATCTTTTGTTTTCAAATGGTTCAAATGGCACTGATCACTATGCGACTTAACATCTGTGGTCATCAGTCACCTAGAACTTATAACTACTTAAACCTATCCAACCTAAGGACATCACACACATCCATGCCCGAGGCAGGATTCGAACCTGCGACCGTAGCGGTCGCGAGGTTCCAGGCTGAAGCGCCTAGAACCGCTCGCCCACACCGGCCGGTGATCTTTTGTTTTAGTCAAGTTCTGTCATTAATGTTCTCTTTTCGATTCAGTACCTTATTAGTTAGCCAATGTGCCATCTAATCTTCAGGATTTTCCTGTAGCACCACATTTCAAAAGTTTCTGTTTTATAGTCTGAAATGTTTATCGTCCACGTTCCACTCCCAAACAAGGCTGCAATTCAGACAAATATCTTAAGAAAAGATTTCCCAACCCGTAAATTTACATTCGATGTTAACAAATTTTTTATTCCTTCTGCCAATCTACCTTTTATATCTTCGCTGTGTAGGCTGTCCTCAGCTATTTTCTCAGTGTGCCATTTCCCAAACTAGTTCCGTCAGCAACACCTGAAATAATTTTACTACTTTACCTTACCCTTGCTTTGCTTTTCTTGGTGTTCATCTTACAGCGTATATTCAAGACACTACTCACTCTGTACAAGTGTTCTCTCAAGTTCTTTACCGTCTCTATTATTTTCTCTATCAGTATTTTGCGGCAGGTTTCTGCAGTGTTGCTGTGAAAGAATTTACGTTGTTGATCATCATCATCATCATCATCATTTAAGACTGATTATGCCTTTCAGCGTTCAGTCTGGAGCATAGCCCCCCTTATAAAATTCCTCCATGATCCCCTATTCAGTGCTAACATTGGTGCCTCTTCTGATGTTAAACCTATTACTTCAAAATCATTCTTAACCGAATCCAGGTACCTTGTCCTTGGTCTGCCCCGACTCCTCCTACCCTCTACTGCTGAACCCATGAGTCTCTTGGGTAACCTTGCTTCTCCCATGCGTGTAACATGACCCCACCATCTAAGCCTGTTCGCCCTGACTGCTACATCTATAGAGTTCATTCCCAGGTTTTCTTTGATTTCCTCATTGTGGACACCCTCCTGCCATTGTTCCCATCTACTAGTACCTGCAATCATCCTAGCTACTTTCATATCCGTAACCTCAACCTTATTGATAAGGTAACCTGAATCCACCCAGCTTTCGCTCCCATACAACAAAGTTGGTCGAAAGATTGAACGGTGCACAGATAACTTAGTCTTGGTACTGACTTCCTTCTTGCAGAAGAGACTAGATCGTAGCTGAGCGCTCACTGCATTAGCCTTGCTACACCTCGCTTCCAGTTCTTTCACTATGTTGCCATCCTGTGAGAATATGCATCCTAAGTACTTGAAACCGTCCACCTGTTCTAACTTTGTTCCTCCTATTTGGCACTCAATCCGTTTATATCTATTTCCCACTGACATTACTTTTGTTTTGGAGATGCTAATCTTCATACCATAGTCCTTACATTTCTGATCTAGCTCTGAAATATTACTCTGCAAACTTTCAATCGAATCTGCCATCACAACTAAGTCATCCGCATATGCAAGACTGCTTATTTTGTGTTCACATATCTTAATCTCACCCAGCCAGTCTATTGTTTTCAACATATGATCCATAAATAATATGAACAACAGTGGAGACAGGTTGCAGCCTTGTCTTACCCCTGAAACTACTCTGAACCATGAACTCAGTTTACCGTCAACTCTAACTGCTGCCTGACTATCCAAGTAAAGACCTTTAATTGCTTGCAAAAGTTTGCCTCCTATTCCATAATCTCGTAGAACAGACAACAACTTCCTCCTAGAAACCCGGTCATATGCCTTTTCTAGATCTATAAAGCATAGATACAATTCCCTGTTCCACTCATAACACTTCTCCATTATTTGTCGTAAGCTAAAGATCTGGTCCTGACAACCTCTAAGAGGCCTAAACCCACACTGATTTTCATCCAATTGCTCCTCAACTAATACTCGCACTTTCCTTTCAACAATACCTGAGAAGATTTTACCCACAACGCTGATTAAAGAGATACCTCTGTAGTTGTTACAATCTTACAATCTTTTCTGTTTCCATGTTTAAAGATTGGTGTGATTACTGCTTACGTTGTTGATTGGACCGTTTTTTATCCGATCTCATTCGCTGGTGTCGAACTGACAAGCAGATAAACGTCATTCTCTTCATGGCAGTTTCACGAGGAATAACGCACCCATTTATATTAGAGAACATAGTGAAAGCGATGGAAGGGAGGTAGTAGATGAGAAGGGCTGGTGGCGGTGTTGTAGGCCATCCCCATGCTGTTCACTCTGTGCACTGAGTGAGCAGTACAGAAAACCAAACAGAAAACTGGGTAGCGAATTAAACTTCAAGGAGAAGAAATAAATACTTCTAGGCTGGCACATTTTAGTAATTTTATCAAACACGGAAAAAGTACTGGGAAGGTCAAGTGAACGGAATGGATAATGTATTGGGAACAGGCTATAACGTCAACACCAGCAAGAGTAAAACACGGGAAGTGGAGAGTAGTCGAATTAAATCAGACAATCGATGCTGAACAAATAATAGTAGGAAATGAGGAACTAATAGTAGTAAACAGGTTTTGCTGTTTGGGTTGCAGAGTAACTGACGATGGCCGAAGTAGAGAGGATATAAAATGCTGGCTATCAATAGCAAGAAAAATGTTTCTGAAAATATGAAATAGTTTTTTTTTCTACCTGTACAGGACCGGCCACTGTGGTCAAGCGGTTCTAGGCGCTGCAGTCCGGAACCACGCGGCTGCTACGATCGCAGGTTCGAATCCTGCCTCGGGCATGGATGTGTGTGATGTCTTTAGGTTAGTTTGGTTTAAGTAGTTTTAAGTCTAGAGGACTGATGACACAGATGTTAATTCCCATAGTGCTTGGAGCTATTTGAACTTTGAACTACCTGAACATGTAAAAATTGTGACGTCTTTCTCACTCACTATAATGAAAGTTACGAAAGACAAAATCTAAGTGAAGAATATTACGTACAATCTGTCTTGACAACAGTGTTACCTGAGGTGGGGAGGAGAGTAGGACCATCATGGCAGCCGCGGAGTGAGGACGGGAGAGAGGGGGGGAATGTTTCTCTCTTTATCTTGTAGTTCTACCAAGTCAGGTACCATGCATCGATCAGTTGCTATGATACTAATGGCATAAAGAATTAACGTTTCTTGAAGACGTGTTATAGTGAAGTTCGTGTTCAAATGTGATGTTCGTTCGTATTGAACTTAAATGAATCCCGTTCTATGAGGTTCATTCAAATGAAACCTGGTCAGCGCGTCTATCTTTGCCTTACACGTAATGCGACACCACGTAACTGCGGGTATGGTGGCGCTATGTATTGGTAGATAGACTGACGCATGCTCACCGTTTGATGTTGCATAGCGCCAGTGTGGTTTCACGCTGAAGAGACGGTGGTCACACAAGTCATCGTCCACCACCGAATATGCAGGCGAGTAAGCAGGAACACCGAGGAGTGATTCGATTTTTGTGGCGGAGGGAGTCGGAGGCCGTGAAATGTATCGACGGACGACGGCTGTGTACGGTGAGTACAGTCTGAGTCGTTCACGTGTTGTATAATGGCGCAAACGACTCCTTGAGGAGCGCTGGTCACTGGAAGACGATGCTCGTCTTGGACAGGCTCATCGTGTCGTCACACCGGAGGTGAATGCTTTAGTCTTGGACAACCACAGAATCATCGTGGACGAGATCCATCGGTTGCTGGATATTAGCGTGGGCGCCGCCCACGACGAAGTACGTGACCGGGTCCAGGCCTGGATCCGACAGCAGCCTACTAGCTTCTTCAAGGATGGAATCGACCGACTAGTGTCGTAACGGGATGAATGTACCAACAGTTTTGGCGACTATTTTTGGGTATGTTTACTGTGTATAACTATTTTGAGTTAATAAAATCGTTACCGTTACTTTACGCTAGTGACCGGGTTTCATTTGAATGCCCCTTATAATATAACTCAATGAGTGGAAGAAAATGATATTTAAAGGATTTACTAAATATGTAACTCCGTGACACACGTCATATCGTGTTTTGTTTTTCCTGACTCTTCGGGAAGTCGGAATTGACCACGATGGGCCAGGAATGTCTTATTCATCGTCGTCCATCACTAAATGCTTTATTAATTCTGGACACACATACTCCGAGCAGGTACAGTGTAACTGTTTGAACACGCGACTGGCAGCAGTCGCAACCGTGACGTCTTAATCACAAAGACCACCTACTTGTGCCGATATGTATCTGGCAGAGCTTGGGAGCAAAGAGACACTAGTACGAGGACAGACGGTGGCACCTGTTGTTTGAATTAACTGTGGTAGTTTTATTGTTTTCGTTATAGTAATTGTGTTTTAAAAAGCTGAATTTAAGAACAACATTTTGTAAAACATGGTTTCTCATTGCAAGTTTTATCACAACTTTCTGAAAATCGAAGTGTGTTTTTTATGGCTTGGGAGTGGGGCGTGACGGGTCATACGATTGAATAAGTGAATTTTCAGAAATTAAGCATTGCAGGACATCTGTCACTAATTCTTTTGTCGAATTATGTAACCAAACAGTGAAAGGGTACAGTACCGCCCGACATTGAAAATAGGTACAACATTCTTCGTTATTTTTGTCAGAACAACATATTTTTGTAATAATAACTCATTTTCACTTAATACACTGAAGCCGTATACCAGTGTAGGAAAGAAGGACAATTTATTTATTTAATTGATCACATGTGCGCTCCCACAAAATGAATCTCTACATCCAATTTGGTGAGATCTGCGAAATGAATGAATGTATGGTCGTCTGCTAACTGCAGATAGTGAATGCGCAATATACGATCATCTTTGAGACGGTCCTTTGGTCACCTTTGGTGGAACCAGAGAGACGAAATTTACCTCAGCTTTGAACACCTGAAATGTGGCTGACCAATGGGTAGCATGGTCTTCCCCCACCTCGACGGAGGTGCGAGATGACCTGAAGAACGGCTATGTTTCAGCACTCTGCCGCTGGATCTTGTGTTGGTAAGACCTGTCTTAGGTGTGCTCCGTAAAGACAAGAGAGTGGAGAGAATGGTATGCATGTGGAATACTTAAGAGTAGTTTAGAATAATAATTTCTCTATTTCAGGAACTTTTGTGGGGAGAATTAAATGTCTGGAAGGTAATATTAAGGGGATCGTAGTAATCTTCGGAAGTGACCAACGGTCACAATGAAACCACGTGTAGCAATAAATTGAAATACGTCCGAGTGCTTAAGTTAAGCTGAATTACTGGCGTGTGTACTATAAGTTGGAAATATTTAAGTAATGGTGTGTGGAGGACTTGAAATTAGAGACGAGTACTTCCACGTGGTGAGTACTGTGTGAGTCTCAATCTGTGTATGAGACAAAGGATATAGAGAAGTACTCGTCCATGGTATCAGTTGAGGACTCGCGTGTGTGATGAATATGTTCTTAATATTACTTTGTGTGCTATGTTTCCGTGTGACGCTTGATTCAAACTATAATACTCTGAGAGTGAAGCAAGGTGAGTCAGCCTTCAATCCAGCAACGCCACTTGGCTTGCATTGCACAGGAAGACGTGCATATATCCTCCAGAGTTTATAGTAGGAAAGAAAAGTTACGAAGTGGGGCAGTGTCGTGTGAAACTTGGATGAATACTAATTGAAATGGGAAAGCTGAAAGTGATGTGATTATAACGTTGTGACTATTCCTTGTGTTGTATTTCATGTTGCCAGTGTGGTGTATTTCATGTAATTTAAGTATGTGTGGTTTGCATGGGAGAGTAGCAAGATAGTTTCAGAGACAGTGGGTTATGCATGTTCATTTTTGTACCGCTCGGTCTGGAGGAAATTTTCGTGATGATGGGTGTGAGAGTCGAAGTGTGAGATATAGCAAAAGATCCACAATCCTATCCAGAAAGTGCACTGTAGTGTTAGATAATTACGAGACCATAAGATAGAGAATCACCAATGTAAAGCCATGCCCACTGGGCGGAGTTTCTCATGTGTAATTGTTGTAGAAAATGTAACGGTGTGTTTAGGTTATAGAATTTATCAGAATAAAAAAGATAGTGAAAAGAAAAAGATTTGTGGCATTTTCCTTCGAATAGTATGTTGTCATGATATCCAGAATTTATAATGTGTGCGCCATTCATATTCAGTGCGATGGCCACGTGTTGATCAAAGAAGAAAGAAAATGTGGTATTGTCAGTGCGTAGTGAACAGTCAGAGTTGTGTAAATTACTAATAGTCAGATTTGCGTTAACCGTTTCCGTTGTGTAATATTCAAACAGGTGAATAATTTGTAACTTAATTGTGAGTACTAGAGCTCATGTTACTTGATAAATAAGAATGAATCCACTCGCTTGGCAGACCACTCATCTTGCAGGCCTGACTGCTTGATGCCACAGTATGAACAAGGCATGTGGGTGCCTCTCAACAGAAATTGCTAGTTGATACGTTCGCATACATAGAAAAACACAATGGTGCCTCTAACGTTAAAGTGTTTGCTAAAAGCTGCTCTTAAGATACTAGATTCGACGCTGGAAATAGTTGTTGCCCGGGAGATAATTGTGTGAGCTATATTTTATGTGTTATATGCTGCGTGGCGACATGCGGGAGCGTTTAAGCGTTTGGCAGCTTTCCAGATCGAGGGTAGGCAATTAAGGGGCGCCGTTTCCGAGTAATGAATGCGTAGCACGGTGGCAGGTAGCAGTGGGCCCCCGTGATTTGTGTCAGGCGGTGCGCGCGGTGGGTCCCTTTGCGGCTCCTGGTAACGCCAGCAGAACTGTAATGGAATCACTCCCCGTATGATGTTAACTGTGTCGGATGAAGAGTGACGATGTGAGCCTGCAACTTATAATCAGCTGTGAGACGTAACTGAACCATTAGGGCCGACTCCTTAGATGTAAATGTTGGCAGCTCAGAACGAAACTGCACCAATGCAGTGCCATCTATGCAATGCATGCGAAGCCAGACAGTCATTGTTTTGATGTTATAGTCGTTTGAATGTGGCTAAAAGCTAATAACAGTGTCTTCAAAAACCGTTGCTGCCGCACCGCGATGTGCCTGTTGTAATTCGATTTTTGTGTGCTAAACGACTAAAGCTGCTTAAAACCATCAAGACTTGCGTCTACTTCATGGGACTACAGTAGTGAATGAAGGAATGGTTCGAAAACGCCGTCGACGCTTTAAGTGTGGCCGAAAATGTGTGTGACAAAGAGCGGAATGATAGGTCAAGCATACCGACCTATGAGATGCTGCAACAAATGGACCACTGATTCCCTGACTGATGAACTTCCGCATGTTGTACGCACTACTACGAAGGGACTTAAACATAAATTATTATGCTCTCATTGCCTGTGCTTCACCCTTTCTTATATCCTTCTTCCTTCACCTCTCATGATTTGTTTTACCTGCAAGACTTAATTCCTTTACTTCGTTTACAACGTCTCCAGTTTGACATGTTATCACTAATCACATTTCTGCTACTCCTCACTACTTTCATCTTTCTGTGCTTTACTCTGATTCTATATTCTGTGTTCATTACCCTGTTTTCTCATTTCAACAGATGCTGTAATTTGTCTTCAGTGCTACTGAGGATACTGCCCTGATGATCTCAATATCGGTGACACGTCACCCCCCACCCTTCGATTTTTTTTCTTTTTCATTGTGGACAGTAACGTTATCAGCGAATATCTTCATTGCTGTCCTGTCACGTTTAAGTTTAATCCAAATTTTAAGCTTTGTTCTATTTCCGTTAATGCTTCTTCGATGTACAGAATGCACAATTGAATGAAGAATGGCTGCGTACACCAATTTAACTGTCGAAAGCTTTTACTAAGTTTACAAATTCAACTATTATAATGCACAACATCAGAACTGCCTCTCAGACCCCTTCACCTTTCCTAATGCCAAGCCGATAATCTACCAGATCATCATTTTCTTAATTTTTGCACGTCATCGTAGTGTGAAACACAGCCCTTCATTGGACGAATAATATTCTGAAACTGTACGCTTGGAGTACAGCATCATAAAGAGTGAATCATGGACTGTGGAAGAAACGAAAACGAAGAGAAGTGTTGTGTTATAGAAGAATGTGGAAAATTATGTGGACTGATAAAATAAAAAATAAGGAGGATAGGAATACGTGGAATCACTGACTAAAAGAAGGACTGAGATTGTAGAACATTTGTTCAGATAGCGGGGAATAACTTCCACAATACTAGGGGGAGCTGTACAAGACAGTAACTGTAAGACTGTTTATATCAAATAATCATTCATTGCAGGTGCTACTGTGAGATGGAGCTGTTGACGGAAGGAGTAGCGGGCTGTACAAATCAGTGAGAACACTGAAGACACAAACAGACAAAAAAAATTGCTTATGAGGTATTCATTTACTGAATGATAAACTACTCTTCAACGTGACACAATACCATATATCTCGAAGCAAAGGTCGGAACGTTCTACTAATCGTTCAATTCCTTGACGATGGAAATACGTTCCTTGGTCACGGAGCCATTCGGGAACCGCTGTGTGAGCGTCTCATCTGCGATTGCTGCGAATCAGTTTCTCGATAGCCTGGACACTGTCAACTGCGGTCGATGTGGATGGTCTTCCTTCCCCATCAGTATTACTCACGTCTGCGCAGCCTTGGTCAAACTACTCGACACGCCATTGCATTGGTTCATGTGCCGACAGAATTTCACAGTCAATCTGTATGCAGTTTACCCGTTTTGCCTACAAAAATTGTACTGTCCCGTGTACTTCGGAGTACGTTTCGGATTGCTGCGCCATTTCACTCTCGCGCTGTGACGCATCTGTTAGCTATATCTACGTCTGCAGGAAAGGCAGAACTTGTACTCTCTTTCGTCGTAACTTAGGACGGCGTGCGTAGCTTACTTTTCTTTCTTTCTTTTTTTTGTCTTTTCAAGTCCGCAAGAATTTTCAAGACTGTCACAGAAAAGCCGTGTACCACATATTCTATGCAAGGTGGACACTCTGAATGCCAACCGAGCACGCAAAGAACGAAGACTTTCAAGCCGGCGAACGTTTGATGATGACGAACTGCTCAAGGTCAAGAATACGTCTCGTATGCTGGCGTTTAAAACATTTCCCCCTCTTCCATGTCTTACAGTGATATGGAGGGGAAGGAGGTGGTTGTGGTGGTTAGTGTTTAACGTCCCGCCGACAACGAGGTCATTAGAGACGGAGCGCATGCTCGGGTTAGGGAAGGATTGGGAAAGAAATCGGCCGTGCCCTTTCAAAGGAACCATCCCGGCATTTGCCCGAAACGATTTAGGGAAATCACGGAAAACCTAAATCAGGATGGCTGGAGACGGGATTGAGCCGTCGTCCTCCCGAATGCGAGTCCAGAGGGGAAGGAAGAGAAAACAAAGAAGAAAAGGCGAGAGGAAGCTGTTAGGTTTTAACTTCTTATCGACAGCTTTGTCAAAAGAGACGGAGCACAAACTCAGTCAGTCAATAATCGGCAACAATATAAATAACTAAGATTGGAGATCAACGTTCCATTACGACGAGATCAGTGCAAAGTCACGCAGAATAAGGCTTGAAAAGAAAAGTGACTGCGACCGTCTCAAACGAGCCGTCGAAGCATTCGCCCTAGTCGATTTAGCAAAACCAGGGAGAACACAATTCGGGATGTCCGAACTCCGCTACTTCCGAACAGGAGATCAGAGTTTTAATAACTGCGTCTCCCCCCCCCCCCCCCCCCCGCTCCTTGGTTGTGGGGCATGATGCCAGTCACAACCTTTTCGAAGGAATCATCTTGGCATTCTCATGAATCAGCTCTGGCGCATTATGAAGCTTTGCTTTGAGCATTATCGTGATAGATCAACTGACTTTAACTGAAACGACAATCAAATGAAGTGCATCATCCGTCTTCGCCAAGGCCAACGAAATTGCCACGTCTTCCGTGAGGTTCCGAATCACAGCTCCCTTTAAACATGGATAAATGCGAAATACTCTGCACCAAAGGAGAAGGAACCTGAGCCGTCCACGGTTCGTGTTCATCCCATTAATTGTTTGTCATCTTCTATTACGGTAGTGTCACCTCGTTTTCTTATTCCACTTAGTGGCGTCACTAACTTCCTTCCTTACTTGCCCGTGAGTGGCAGCAGCAGCGTGTATCGATAAGCGCACTGTCTTACCATCTCTGGAGCGACCGATAGTATTTCCGGGTCATCGTATGTCGGGTAGTCAGTGAGTGGGAGACGCATCAACAGTGCAGTAGCGACCGAGCAGCAGTCGCGGACGGACCAGCAGTCCAGTCGGTCGGTTGGGGTGGAGCAGCAAGCAAGCCCCCGTCGCGCGGGGTCGGGCTGGAGCCGCTGGCAGCGTGCACGCGCGGGTGGAGTGTGAGGTGCTGCTTGCGAGTGCTACGAAATTCGACGCCTACCGATTTTGGACACGAAAGTTGAGTCTTCATTTAACTTACTATCAAGCCTCAACTGTTTACATTTCTTCGTTTGATCCCGGTTGTCGCTTTTGGGACATTCCCGCGAACAACAACGTGTGTATATTTAAGTTGGCTAAGATTCCAGCCATCTTCCTGTGAAATTTAACTTAATCTGTTATGGAACTTCACCAGCGGTATCTTCTGCCTTGTGGCCGTTGACGTTCCGGTAATCTGCCCTGGTTGTTCGTGTAGTTTTAGGCAGTGTATTTTCCTCGGCACGTTGTTGCTGTCCAGCGCAGCATGTCGTTTTGCTAGTTGTGTGGAGCGGAACTGATTTGGTTGATTGGTCGGTCAGCTGTCTGTCGGTTGGGTTGCCTCCAGATTAAGAAGAAGTTCGACAGGCTGCCTGTCTCACCTAAATGGGCGTTAGTGTTACAATCCCAGGCCGACCCTTGGAAACTTCTGAGCGCCGTTCCTTATGTGTTATGTAGTAAATTACCTGTTTGGATTTCAGTTACTTGGTTAACGTGTGGCTTTCAGTCGAGTATCTATATCTCTTAAATTAATGTTATTGTGTTGCCTTTAAAGGATGAGATTGTTATTCTTTATTTTATTTGAAATGTTTTAAGATACGGCCTTCTGCCCCTTAAAATTGAAGCCCTTCTTCTAGGGCTTAAGCCGTTAAGTTATTTGTTGGTGAGCGGCCTTCAGTCAAGTTTTAATATCTCTTAAATTAATCTTCTTCTCTTGCCCTTAAGGCATAAGATTGTTATGCTTTTGAATGGGGCCTTCAGCCCAATTTGCAGGAAATATTTTAAGATAAGAGCTTCTGCCTTTTGATTGAAACTCCTCTTATTGCTTAATATGCGACCTCCAGCCTAGTTCCATTACAATTAAATTGCTAAGGCCTTCAGCCGATTAGATTGAAGATTTAGAAAATATTCTTGTGTGAAACCTCCAGAAGAACCTTGTATTTCAATTTTACTTAAGCCTTGTGTCTTGGATTTTGAATGTGGCCTTTAGCCGATCTAAAGTTAATCAAAGGAGGTCGATTAAAGTTTTGAGTGTTTTGCATCCTTGTTGTAATATTGTGTGTTGATAAATAAAGTTTCTATGTTGAGTGCAACTGACAGGAACTCATTTTGGCCCCTATCCACAACCTAATGCGCTCTGTCATGCTAGCCCAGACATTTCAGAACCCAATAGCATCAATTACAAGAAACTGGTGAATATATCGAGCGTGTCACACGATAGAAGTGATGTATAACTGGACGATTACGTAAAATCTGTAATATTGATAGTGAATGATGGCTTAGATTGTTGGTAGGGGCCTGCAAAACAGCAGTTCACGTGTAAAGCTGCTAGTTCGACAAATTCTAGATCAATGCTAAAATGGTGGGGCACCTGTAAATGAAATGCTATATATGCAATTTTTCTTTTGTCTGTTCGTGTCTTCAGCGTTCTCACTGACTGGTACAGCCTCCCACGAGCCACTCACTATGTCAACCGCTCTTGCCCAGAGTAGGACATACAGCGAACGATTTATTGTCTTGTACAGCTCCCTCTAGTATCGTCTAAGTTACTCCCAAGTATCTTAACTTATGTTCTATCATCGCAACACTTTAGTCAGTGTTTCCATGTGTTCCTTTCCTCCTCATTTTTTTATTTTATCAGTCCACGTAATTTTCGATATTATCACTTCAAACATTTCTCTTCATTTTCAGTTTTTGTACAGCCCAAGATTCACATCTTACAGTGCTGTACCGCGGACGTACAGTTTCAGAAAATTCTTCGTCCCATGTAGGTCTATGTTACACACTACACTGATGTGCAAAAAATAAGAAAATGATGGTCTGTTAGATGATCAGTTTGGCTTTAGGAAAGGTGAAGGAATCTGAACGGTAGTTCTGATGTTGCGCTTTATAATGGACAAATAACATCTTGGTAGAATCTGTAAACCTAGCAAAATCTTTCGACAACATAAAACGATGTACGCAGGCATTCTTCATTCCGTTGTTTAGTCGGTACATCGAAGAAACAATGACGCAAATAAAAGGAAGCTTCAAAATGCGATTAACTTCGAGGGTGACAGAATAGCAATGACAAATTCACTCGAGCGGTCTAAGGGGCTGCAGTCATGGCCTGTTCGGCTGGTCCCGGCGGAGGTTCAGGTCCTCCCTCGGGCATGGGTGTGTGTGTTTGTCCTTAGGATAATTTAGGTTAAGTAGTGTGTAAGCTTAGGGACTGATGACCTTAGCAGTTAATTCCCATAAGATTTCACACACATTTGAACATAAATTCACTGATGGCGTTGCTATCTACAGCGGAAAGAAAGAAGACAGAATAGCAATGATAAATTCACTGATGTCGTTGCTATCTATAGAAAAAGAAAGAAATATCTGGGTGTGAGCCCCCATCGATATTGAAGTTATTAGAGGCTGTATCCTCAGTAACAGTGAAGAAGAATTACAGGATCTAGTGAAATGAACATGCAGTGTAATTCGCACAGAATGCAGAATGAGAGTAAACCAAGGGGGAGGAGGAGTAGATTAGTGTTTAACATACCGTCGACAACGAGGTCATTAGAGACGTTGCAGCAGCTAGGATTAGGGAAGGATGGGGAATGAAAAATGCCGTGCCCTTTAAAAGGAACGATCCCTGCATTTGCCAGAAGCGATTTAGAGAAATCACAGGAAGCCTGCATCAGGATGGCCGGACGGGGTTTGAACCGTCCTCTCGAATGCAAGTCAATTGTGCTAACGAGTAAACCAAAGAAGGCGAAAGCTCAGATGGTTCAAATGGCTCTGAGCACTATGCGACTTAACTTCTGAGGTCATAAGTCGGCTAGAACTTAGAACTAATTAAACTTAACTAACCTAAGGACACCACACACATCCATGCCCGAGGCAGGATTCGAATCTGCGACCGTAGCGGTCGCTCAGCTCCAGACTGTAGCGCCTAGAACCGCACGGCCACTCCGGCCGGCAAAAGGCGAAAGTAGTGAAGAGTAGTCGAAATGAGATTAGCGATGCACTTAGCATCACAATTATAGACTTCATTGTAAATTAAGTAAGTGAATCAATCTGCCTTGTTAGCAAAATAACCAATGACGGATGGTGCAATGAGGACACATGAAGCACACAAGCACAGGCAGTGACGGCGTTCTTGGACAAAAGAAGTCTAGTACTATCTGGTCCTTTGAGAAAGAAATTTCTGAGAATGTTCGTCTGGAGCACAATTTTCTATGATAATAATAGAGTCTAAAAAAAGAAAAAAAAACGGAGAAGAGATTCGAAGCGGTTTAAAGTGAAGTTATAAAAGGATGTTGAAGATTATGTGGATTCCGCAGGATCGGCGAAGAACGTAACACATGGAAACCACTGACAAGAATTGAGATAGGATGGTACGGCATGTGTTAAGATATCATTGAATAACTTACATGACACTAGAGGAACCTATAGAGGGTAAAAACTACAGAGGAAGGTAGAGACTACAATTCCTAGCTGGAATGAATGTACTACATTGGTGTGCAAAACTTCAGGACAAAAGCAACTTTCGCAGGATGTGCCACTGTCAACTTACATAGCTCGACGAAACTATAACCATACATAGAAAGAATCGCTACAGCATAGTAAAGATGCTAACCGAGAGGAATACGCAATGAGGCGAACAGAAATGACACCTTTATTCAAAGACCCCAATTACACTGAAGCCGGCGAGATTTATGATTGTCTCCTGAACTTTATAAAAGGCGGGACATGGTTCTTAATAGTAGTGTGTGTGATCACGACAGACGGTAATGCATGCTTCTATGCTGGCCCCAAGTTGGGTAAGGAGTTCGTGTGGTAGGGCGTTTCATTCCTCCAGCAACGCGGTTGTAACTACGACATGATCATTGGTACACGTGGGCGTGCTGCAAGTACTCATCCTGATTTAGGTTTTCCGTGATTTCCCTAAATAGTTTCAGGCGAATGCCGAGATGGTTCCTTTGAAAGGGCACGGCCGATTTCCTTCCCAATCCTTCCCTAACCTGAGCTTGCGCTCCGTCTCTAATGACCTCGTTGTCGACGGGACGTTAAACACTAACCACCACCACCACCACCTCTAGGCAACCACCGTTGCTCTCACTCGTTAAACGGAAACTGTCGGCCACTGCAGTGGATCGCGGAATATTGAATTCCTTAACCATTTCCGAAGCAGAATATTCCATGCGTCTAGGTCCAACTACCATTCCGCGTTCATAGTCTGTTGATTCTCGTCGTGCGTCCATAATCACGTCGGAAACCTTTTCACATGAATCACCCGAATACAAACGACAGCTCTGCCAAAGCACTGCCCTTTTATACCTTGTGCACGTGACACTACCGCCATCTGTATATGTACATATCACTCTCCCATGTCTTTTTTCACCTCAGTGTACGTCCCCACATGGGATCTAAGTTGCGTGGAACGGGAAGACGAGTCCATTGGCCGAACACCCCTCGTTACCAGATTCCTCCAACAGTGCAGTTCGACACGGTCGAGCATTTTCACCCATAAAAATTAACTCAGGGCCTAATGCACTCCTGCAACGACATGCATGTCACAAAACGTTGATTGATAAGTATTCTCTCCCATGTCTTTTTTCACCTCAGTGTACGTCCCCACATGGGATCTAAGTTGCGTGGAACGGGAAGACGAGTCCATTGGCCGAACACCCCTCGTTACCAGATTCCTCCAACAGTGCAGTTCGACACGGTCGAGCATTTTCACCCATAAAAATTAACTCAGGGCCTAATGCACTCCTGCAACGACATGCATGTCACAAAACGTTGATTGATAAGTATTCAGTACTGTGTTAAAAGATTCGGAGGTCAGTACGTCCATTCAACATTATGCCTCCCCACATCGTAACACCCGGAACACAAAAATGATAATGTTCGGCAAGGTTCTTAGGTCAATTACCTGTTCCCACTACTAGTCATGTAGGCGTGCGTATTGCCGAGCACGGTCGTTTTGGTGCTTTAGGTGTTGGGGGTGAGGACGTATAATATTGCATGGGCGTACTGACCTCCAAATCTTTGAACACGACGCACTCGCCGATCAACATTATTGCGACACTCAGCTCCTTCCCATGTGCGTCTTTTCAGGGTGGATTCGGCCCTTGTTTCATTTTTATGGATGACATTGCTGGCCCGTATCGAATAGCATTGTTGGAAGAACTCTTGTAGTGAGACGATACTCGGCAAACGGACTAGCCTTCCCCAGCAACTTGAATTAATGAACTGGTACGCAGATTGTTCTATAGTTCCTTCATTTTTCTGTATTTTTTATATTCAGGATTGTGTCTTCATACTTTCTAAAGTCCCCTGGAATGTCTCCACCTCCACAAATTTTACACACCAAGTTGAATAGTCTTTTGGTTGCCACTTCTCACTAATGATTTTATAAATTTCGAAGCAGAGTTATCTATTCCTTTTGCCTTGTTGGATTGGTGGTCTTCCGAAGCTCCCCGTGTTTCTCATATCCGCACCCATTTCTTTTTCCATCACGTCAGTTAATACTTTGTGCACCTTTTGGATGCCCTCAACATACCCTTTCTACCTACCTGTCTCTCTTCTGCAGAGCATCCTTACTGTTGACGCTCTGCTTCTTGAGACGCAATTCTGTTGTTGCCCTTGAAAAGGGACGCATGTAACCTCCTCAGAAAATTATTTTGACTGTCCTGTATACTGAAAATGTTCGTCCAACGACAGTTTCCTTTTCTAGTTCACACTTTTCATTCAGCCATTTCGCTTTAGTTGTATGTACTTCTCATTTACTTCATTCCTAAGTGACTTATATTGCTGTATTCCTTTCTATTCTTGACGGTTATTTATTTTTTCTTTCTTCGATCAGTTCAAGTATTTGTTCTTTCACCCATTTTTCTAGGAGTTACCTTTGTTGTACATAGACGCTAATGCAACCAGTTTTAAACTTCTGATGCAGCGTTTGGAACTGTTATGCAGATAGTATGACGTCCGTCTTAGAACGAAATCAGAGACGCGATGCTATGATCGTAACTGGTCGGTAAAGGCCATCTGGGGATCCTGGGAATGAGAATCTTTGAAAGAAAACTGACTGTTTATTGCAAAACACTGCTGACTGAAGTTTACAGATCCTCTATTTGAGGAAGACCGTGCGATCAGTCTTCTGTCAACATCATGTATCTTTCTTAAGGGTAATGAGAATGACAGAAAACTGCTAATATTGTTAACAAGTATCTTCTGTCATGCACTGCACAGTAGCTTTCGGAATACATACGTAGATGTGAATGTAGAATGACAATAAATTTACAACCGTTGTCATTCAGATAAAGTGTATGTGCTGCATTACTAATTTGTTTGAATTCACGGTTGTTGCAACGGCAAATTCAGGACCTAGTAGTACCATCATCGAGTACATGAGCTCATTGCAGGTTCGGAATGAAACATAAATTAAAGTTCCGTCGATGTCAGTGTCTGAGGCGGATACAAACAGTAGATTGTCGAACTATGGTAGCATATTGACTCATTACTTACATGTGCAAATACAATGCGAGACGTAAATAGTTTAGCTATGAGGGGCCTTGTCAATCGCAGTAAAAAAAATAAAATTAAATTTAAAAAAATAAAAAAAAACCGCCCTTACCATAACGTCCATCATAAGTCATACTACCAGTTTCGGGGTATTAATCCTTTGAAAGGGTACAGTACCGCCCGACATTGAAATTAGGTACAACATTCTTCGTTATTTTTGTCAGAACAACATATTTTTTCTAATTATAACTCAATTTAAATTAATACAGCGAAGCCGGATACCAGTGTGGGAAAGAATGACAATTTATTTATTTAATTGATCACATGTGCACTTACACAAAATAAATCCCTACATCCAGTTTGGTGAGATCTGTGAAATGTATGGTCGTCTGCTAACCGCAGATAGTGAATGTGCAATATACGATCATCTTTGAGACGATCCTTTGGCCACCTTTGGTGGAACTAAAGAGATGAAATTTACCGGAGCTTTGAGCGCCTGAAATGTGGCTGACCAATACGGTAGCAAGGTGCTTCCCCACTTCGGCAGAGGTGCGAGAGGACCTGAAGAATGGCCATGTTTCGGCACTCTGCCGCTGGATCTAGTTTTGGTAAGACCTGTCTTAGGCGTGCTCCGTAAGGACAAAAGAGTGGAGACATGGTATGCATGTGAAATACTTAAGAGTAGTTTAGAATAATAATTTCTCTATTTCAGGAACTTTTGTTGGGAGAATTAAATGTCAGGCAGGTAATATTAATGGGATCGTAGTAATCTTCGGAAGTGACCAACGGTCACAATGAAACCACGTGTAGCAATAAGTTGAAATACTTCCGAGTACTTAAGTTAAGCTGAATTACTAGTGTGTGTACTATAAGTTGGAAATATTTAAGAAATGGCGTGTGCAGGACTTGAAATTAGAGACGAGTACTTCCACGTAGTGAGTACTGTGTGAGTCTCAATCTGTGTATGAGACAAAGGATAAAGAGAAGTACTCATTCATGGTATCAGTTGAGGACTCGCGTGTGTGATGAATATGTTCTTAATATTACTTTGCGTGTTATGTTTCCGTGTGACGCTTGATTCAAACTATAATACTCTGAGAGAGAAGCAAGGTGAGTCAGCCGTCTATCCAGCAACGCCACTTGGCTTGCATTGCACAGGAAGACGTGCATATAACGTCCAGAGTTCGTAGTAGGAAAGAAAAGTTACGAAGTGGGGCAGTGTCGTGTGGAACTGGGATGAATACTAATTGAAGTGGGAAAGCTGAAAGTGATGTGATTATAATGTTGTGACTATTCCTTATGTCGTATTCCATGTTACAGTGTGGTGCATGTCATGTAATTTAAGTATGTGTGGTTTGCATGGGAGAGTAGCAAGGTAGTTTCAGAGGTAGTGGGTTATGCATTTTCCTTTTGTACCGCTCGGTCTGGAGGAAATTTTCGTGATGATAGTTGTGAGAGTCGAAGTGTGAGATGCAGAAAAAGATCCACCATCCTATCCAGAAAGTGCACTGTAGCATTAAATAATTACGAGACCATAAGATAGAGAATCACCAATGTAAAGCCATGCCCACTGGGTGGAATTTCTCATGTGTTATTGTTGTAGGTTATAGAATTTGTGTGTTTAGGTTATAGAATTCATCGGAATAAATAAGATAGTGAAAAGAAAAAGATTGGTGGCCTTTTCCTTCGAATTGTATGTTGTCATGATATCCAGAATTTATAATGTGTGCGCCATTCATATTCAGTGCGATGGCCACGTGTTGATAAAAGCCGTTAAATAAGAAAGAAAATGTGGTATTGCCAGTGCGTAGTGTACAGTCAGTGTTGTGTAAATTCCTAATAGTCAGATGGCGTTTCCGTTGCGTAATATCCAAGCAGGAGAATAACTTTTAACTTAATTGTGAGTACTAGAGTTCATGTTACTTGATAAATAAAAAATGAATCCACTCGCTTGGCAGACCACTCGTCTTGCAGGCCTGACTGCTTGATGCCACTGTATGAGCAAGGCATGTGGGTGCATCTCACCTTCATTTTCAGATATTTACCACCCGAGACATCGAACAATGAAGAATCAGTACTTCGAGTCTGGTGACGTTATTAAAAAGGTACATGTGGTATTTTATTTATTGTATCAGACAAATATGTATTCAATAAAGGCTACTGGTGAATTCAAGTATAAATTAATTTTTTAGGGTTCGCTGTAACAGAGCACATTGTGGTAGTGTCTGGTCAGAATTTGGTTCCTGTCATAAACCTCCGCCGTCATTCGTAGCTACTTGGCGGTGATGACGAGGTCCGCATAGTTCGCCACTGACGTCAACACGAGCTAGTGTGTCCCGGCGCACCGCACTAAACTGATGGAGTGCCTAGATCTGCCTACGCCACTGCCCGTTCCACGTCTGATGCAGTGAGACATTCACTGGCATCTCCTTGGACACCCACCTATACATCTACATCTACATACACACAGCGCAAGCAGCCGTACGGTGCGTGCATGAGTGTAACCTTTACCACAACTAGTTGTTTCCTTTCCCATTCTCTCACGGACAGAGCGATGGAAAAACGATTGTCTATATGCCTCCCTATGCTGGTAGGGGAGCTCGAAAATCAGAAAAGAGAAATGCAAAGGCTCATTCTAGATATAGTAGGAGTCAGTGAAGTGAAATGGAAAGAAGACAATGATTTCTGGTCAGATGAGTATATGGTAATATCAACAAGAGCCAAAAATGATATAACGGGAGTATGATTCGTATAATAGGAAAGTAGGGCAGAGAGTGTATTACTGTGAACAGTACAGTGATAGGGTTGTTCTTATCAGAATCGACAGCAAACCAACACCGACAACGATAGTACAGGTATACATGCCGAGGTCGCAGGCTGAAGATGAAAAGACAGAGAATGTAAACGGGGATATAGAAAGGGTAATACAGTACTTAATGGGAGTTGAAAATCTAATAGTCATGGGGAGCTGGAAAGCAGTTGTAGGGGAGGAGGCAGAAGAAAAGGTTGCAGAGGGATATGGGATTCGGACAAGGAATGATAGAGGAGAATGACTAATTGAGTTCTGTAATAAATTTCAGCTTGTAATAGCAAATAGTCTGTTCAAGAATCACAATAGGAGGAGATTACTTAGAAAATGCCGGGTGATAAAGGAAGATTTCGGTTAGATTGCAAAAAATGGTTCAAATGGCTCTGAGCACTATGGAACTTAACATCTGTGGTCATCAGTCCCCTAGAACTTAGAACTACTTAAAACTAACTAACCTAAGGACATCACACACATCCATGCCAGAGGCAGGATTTGAACCTTCGACCGTAGCGGTTCCAGACTGAAGCGCCTTTAACCGCACGGCCACACCGGCCGGCGGTTAGATTGCATCTTGGTCACACAGAGATCGCGAAATCAGATAATGGATTGTAAGGTGTATCCAGGAGCAGATATAGACTCAGATCACAATTCAGTAGAGATGAAGAGTAGGCTGAAGATTAAGAGACTGATGAAGAAGAATCAATACGAAAAGAAGTGGGATACGGAAGTACTAAGGAATGACGAGATACGCTTCAAATTCTAAGGAATAGCTCAGCAGGCTGTACAGTTGAAGAGGAACGGACATGTCTAAAAAGAGAAATCACAGAATTTGTAAAGAAAAACATAGGTGCAAAGAGTGCGAAGAAACCGTGGGTAACGCAAGAAATATTTCAGTTTATCGATGAAAGAAGAAAGTACAAAAATGTTCAGGGAAATTCAGGAATACAGAAATATAAGTCACTGGAAAATGAAATAAATAGGAAGTGCGGGGAACCTAAGACGAAATGGCTGCATTAAAAATTTGAATAAATCGAAAAAGAAATGATAGTCAGAAGAACTGACCCAGCATGTAGGAAAGTGAAAACAATCGTCGGTGAAATTATACGCTAAGGTGGCAATATTAAGAGTGTAACGGGAATTACATTGTAAAATGTGATAGAAGAAGAAACAGAAGTCGATTTAGAAGAGATAGGGTATCCAGTACTAGAATCAGGATTTATGAGAGCTTTGGAGGACTTAAGATCAAATAAGGTAGAAATGATAACATTCCATCAGAAGTTCTAAAATCATTGGGCGATGTGGAAACAAAACGATTATTCACATTGGAGTGTAGAATGTATGAGACTGGCGACGTAGCATCTAACTTTCGAAAAAATATCATCTACACATTCCGGAGACTGCAAGAGCTGACAAATGCGAGAACTGCTGCACGATCAGCTTAACAGCTCATACATCCAAGTTGCTGACAAGAACAATATACAGAAAAATGGAAAAGAAAATTGAGGATATTGAGGATCTGTTAGACGACGACCAGTATGGCTTTAGGAAAAGTAAAGGGACGAGAGAGGCAATTCTGACGCTGCGGTTGATAATGGAAACAAGACTAAAGAAAAATCAAGAGACGTTCATAGGATTTGTCGACCTGTAAAAAGCGTTCGACAATGTAAAATGGTAGAAGATGTTCGGAATTCGCAGAAAAGTAAGGGTAAACTATAGGGAGAGACGAGTAATATATTACAGTATGCACAAGAGCCAAGAGGGAATAATAAGAGTGGACGACCACGAACGAGGTGTTCTGATTAAAACGGGTGTAAGACTGGGATGGAGTCTTTCACCCATCTGTTCAATCCGTACGTCGAAGAAACAATGATGGAAATAAAAGGAAGGTTCAGAGGTAGAATTAAAATTCAAGGTGAAAGGGTATCATTGATATGATTCGCTGATGACATTGCTATCCTGAGTGAAAGTGAAGAAGAACTGCAGGATTTGCTGAATGGAATGAACAGTCTAGTGGATACAGAATATGGACTGAGAGTAAATCGAAGAAAGACGAAAGTAATGAGAAGTAGCAGAAATGAAAACAGCGAGAAACTTAACGTCAGGATTTATGGTCACGAAGTAGGTGAAGTTAAGGAATTGTGCTACCTAGGCAGCAAAATAACCAATGACCCGATGAGCAAGAGGGACATTAATAGTAGACTAGCACTGACACAAAGGACATTCCTGGCCAAGAGAAGTCCACTAGTATCAAACATAGGCCTTAATCTGAGGAATAAATTTCTGAGAATGTACATTTGGAGCACAGCATTATATGGCAGTGAAACATGGATTGTAGGGAAACCGGAACAGAAGAGAATCGAAGCATTTGAGATGTGGTGCACTACATGAATGTTGAAAATTAGGTGGACTGATGAGGTAAGGGATGAGGAGGTTTTGCGGAGAATCGGTGAGGGAAGGAATATGTGGAAAACAGTGACAAGGAGAAGGGACAGGATGACAGGACATCTGTTAAAACATCAGGGAACGACTTCCCTGATGCTAGAGAGAGCTTAGAGAGCAAAAACTGTAGAGGAAGGCAGAGATTGGAATACATCCAGAAAATAATTGAGAACGTTGGTTGCAAGCGATACTCTGGGATGAAGAGGTTGACACAGGAGAGAAATTCGTGGTGGGTCGCATCAAACCAGTCCGAAAACTGATGATTCAAAAAAATAAATAAATAAAATGAAATAAAAAAATAAAAAATAAATAAATAAAAGGGCCCTAATTTCTCGTATGTTAATCTTCGTGGTCCCCTACGTGAAATGTATGTTGGCAGCAGTAAGATCGTTCAGCAGTCAGCTTCGAATGCCGGTTCTCTAAACTTTCTTGGTGTTCTTCGAAATGAATGTCTTCTGCCCTCCAGATTCCCACTTGAGCTCCTGACGTATATCCGTAACACTTGCATGCTGATCGAACCTATCGGTAACAAATCTAAATAAACTGGAATTCATAAAAAAGCAGACGAAACAATTAACTTTCCAGGTTAAACCAAATTTCGCAAGTAATGGCATCAGTTCTATCCCGGAACGCCGACACAACGAGTGCACAGCTCAGGTGGAACGGACTGAAGATGCTTACTTTGAGAAAAAGAATTGCCTCATCAGACTGCAGGACAAAAAGTGGTAATATTCGTTCAAATTAATCAGTAATTTTTTCATCCTTAAAAATGATCTCACATCAGGGTAAACGACAGTGATAATTCACTACGAGAAGAATAAAAATTACTGAGCAAGGAATTACGAACAGAATTACATTAATCAGTAGTGAGACAAAATTCCTATCTGTTTCGAAGCACTGTATAAATGTCGAAGCCACCTCAGCGCTACGTGGGAACGTGCTATTCAACAAGCACCTGAGTTTTCAAAGTCTGACCAGTTCGTTAATGCAGTGATAAAGGATAACAGCGGCTCACGATTCCAGTACACAAAATTTAATATAAAAAGCAAACTTACGTTGCGGAATAAATTCGCAAATTGTTATCTGCACAGAGGAAAGGAGCAGCAGAAATTCTAAACGCGACACTTGGCTAAAAAAAAAGCAGTGAAAGAACCGCCAGGCTGGACTGGATACCTCTCGATATCCCCACGACGAAGAATGACGTCCCTGGTGTTCCCGAACAGCGAACACCAAGTGCGTCGTGCCTATGCTCTACCATGCTCCAAAACAACACCGGTTAGAGGGGAGGATTCACGTGTTTTGCCACCGTGAAAACCGAAAATTTCTCCGAACATTCTTAAATCCAGGGGACGCCTGTAGAATTTTCCTTAGAAGCGCTTGTTGTGCTTCCGTAAACTGACTACTTGTGAGCACTGGACGGGCTCTCATGCAGCTCGTTTCCCGCGCTGTATACGGTAAAAAGGCGGTGGCTCTTTCTCTGTGTATGCTTCTAGGAAAGTCCGTGGGCGCTTCTGGTTACCCCCACCCCCCAAGGACCACTCGTAGTTCGTACAGTTCTAGAAAGGTGTTTGCGGTACCTCGGCTCAGGCCTTCTCACATGGCTCTATTGTACTTGGAGGAATTCCAGGAATCTTCCCAAAAATCCGCTCCTCGACCATCCACTGCCTGAAGCTTATAGCTGGACTTACCACTTTGCAGCAATGGGGAATTCAACAATCTTATACTCTATACTGCACAAGCACTGTTCCTCCATCCAGAAAATCTAGGATAACACAATAGCAATGAATTTATCGTCGTTTAGCGACATGCAGCTAAGCAGTTACGTCACAAATGGATCAAGAAATTTTTATTAAGAATACGAATGTTAATTGACCAGTAGGCGCTGTTTAGTTTATTTGTATGGCCTTTTTGAGCTACATCACAGAAGGAAATTTCTGTTATTTGGCATTTAAGAAATGATGTGAATATAGTCGAGGAACGACACGTGGTTCGGATTCCAAATTAAACTGTAGATTCTCTTTCTACGGTAGGATTACTGGGGTAGGTTACGATCGCACAGGTCATCCAAGTGGCGTCCAATCGAAAGAACTGCAAACAGGCAATCATGCCACACTAATTTACTTTTTTTACCAGAGCACAGCTTCCGCCAATCGTGAAAGAAAATAAAAATTTGCCGGCCGCGGTGGCCGAGCGGTTCTAGGCGCTACAGTCTGGAACCGCGCGACCGCTACGGTCGCAGGTTCGAATCCTGCCTCGGGCATTGATGTGTGTGAAGTCCTTAGGTTAGTTAGGTTTAAGTAGTTCTAAGTTCTAGGGGACTGATGACCTTAGAAGTTAAGTCCCATAGTGCTAAGAGCCATTTGAGCCAATAAAAGTTCAAAAATGGTTCAAATGGCACTAAGCACTATGGGAGTTACCATCTGAGGTCATCAGCCCCTAGACTTAGAACTACTTAACTCTAACTAACCTAAGGACATCACACACATACATGATCGAAGCAGGATTCGAACCTGCGACCGCAGAAGCAGCGCGGTTCCGGACTAAAACGCTTAGAACCGCTTAGTCACAACGTCCGGTACACTTTGTTTGTACAAGTATGATGTACTGAGCTAAATTTGCTTGATTGTCGAAATGAATATTCTTTCCGTTAAGTATTGGCCCGGCTTAGCGGGGAATGCGCTGGATGCGTAACGGGCTTCAAATAATCCTCTGATTTGCGATTTATTAAGTAACCAGAGGAGAATGCTAATTTTGCTTTTGCTTCTTTTCAGCATTCACTCTCCCATCACACCGCGCTGAGTTCAATTACTGAAACGTTAATTAAGCCAGTGACATATCTACGGAGACACTCCTTATGGTCGTAGCTTGCTTGCGATGTGGTGCTTTGTAGACCGTCTTTCGTGACTCTAGGAAGACGGAATTCATCTCATCACCTGCATCTACTGCGCATCTGTCATGCATGAATGAAGCAAGCTATGTTTCGTACAAGTGATTGTTCCTAGATTCATGTTGATTCTTTATTAAAAACTTCTTGTCCTGGACGAACGTCATGATGTTTGAACTTAAGAGTGTGCTATAGGATCCTTCATCGGGCGAAGGTCAGCGAAATTTGTTTGTAGTTTTGCCCATCCGATTTTCAGCCTGTATATAAACAGGAGCAGCCCTCGCTGTTTTATAGCCACGAGTGACTAATCGTTGCACATCAGATTCTACAATGAGCCGATGCTTTGAAAAATATTCTCATATTTAGCGACACCTCCTCATGACAAAAGCACCAAATATGACATCTGATCAGTCCGTCCTGCGACACATTAAGCGGCTTTGCATCCTACTGGTTCTCGTTTCGTAGACCTTTGTAGAAACGTCACGGGATATACAAGCCTATTTAAACTTCGATTTAATAAAATACGAATGAACGTAAAAACATGTGGTAAATTTTAACTTACGAATGCACAACAAAGATTTTATTTCCAATAGAACCATCATATATTACAATGGCATATCTTCTATTTACACTCATGTACAACCCTTAGGTGCCTTATGTAATTACGTTTAACATCAAAGTTTCATTTTTCACAGATTTTCCATGTGCAATTTAACAGACGCACGCAACAATGCAGACGATAGACTCGTCCGCCGGCCGGAGTGGCCGAGCGGTTCTAGGCGCTACAGTCTGGAACCGCGCGACCGCTACGGTCACAGGTTCGAATCCTGCCTCTGGCATGGATGTGTGTGATGTCCTTAGGTTCGTTAGGTTTAAGTAGTTCCAAGATCTAGGGGACTGATGACCTGAGAAGTTAAGTCCCATAGTGCTCAGAGCCATTTGAACCAATTTTTGAACCAAGACTCGTCCCATACTTTTATGAGTACGTCCATTGCTGTTGCTAAGGAGGTGTGGCAGCTCACCCAAAGGGAGTCACGTAGGCGGAAACTTCGCAAGCCCTCACAAAAACAAACAAGTAAATAAATAAATGAAAAGGAAAATCCGCTTTACCGACAAGGGGGCCTCACCATGCAGATGATGAGGAGGAGGGAGGATATGGGTAACATCAAACAAGACCTGAACAGTAATGAGGGTGGAAGGAATTGATCTCGGTACGACGGAATTGACAGAAGATGATTTCATTGAACAAAATCCACTTTGTCTGGCATGAATGAAGGAGAAATTTTGTCGGCGCCTGTTCACCAAAGGTGCGAGCGCTACTTAAAATTATGGGACAAATCATTACAATTTTTTAAATTCCAGTTTTGTAATTCTAAGTACTAGGGATCGTATCTATTATAATGATCCCTCTATCTGGTAATACGTTTTTTCAGAGTCTGAAAATGGTTCTTAAATAGAATCGAAACCGGTCACTCCAATAAAAATAAAAAGTTGCGATCAAGACTGTTTTCAATCTTTTAATTTTAATTTTATAGATCGCTATAATGTTTTCAAAAATTTTATGGGTGTTATGTGTCCTTCATCATCATTGACTCGCAAGTCGCCGCTGTGGCATCAGCTGAAGAGGACTCGCAATACGGCGGCCGAACTCCCCCGAATGGGGCCTCCCGGCCAACAATGCCATACGACCATTTCATTTCATTCCAATTCTTAGTAAAGTGTAACGTGAAGAGTAACTTATTCCAGTTTTCACTGTTACACCTTAAACAGCTTGGGCACTTCTTTACTGTAGTGTTTGGCAAATGCTGTTCCAGTTAGAAATGTTGCAGGTGAAATAATTTTTGATAACAGTAAAATCGATGAGAAAGGAGGAAGAAAAACACTAAATTGCTTTTTCTTATGCACAACTGAGCAATGTTTTTTTTTAATTCTCATCAAAACGATGTTTTGTTATATCTGAAGAAGTAAATATTATTTTAATTACAAAAATACACGAATTAGGTTTATTTATACGAAGTTTAGAGCAAGCTCCCACTCATCGCAGTTGACGGATTTCTTTAACAATTTCCCACCTTCTATTTGTACCACGTACACTCACGTTTCCTGCTCCCTCTTCTCCGAATACTGGAAGATTGTGGTCATCGTTAATAAGTCCCTCAAAATCCTCATACCCTATTTGTTATTCTACATTGTGCAATACAAAACACAGTATTATCGCAATGGGGATTTTTCTCTGGGCAAGCCTTGTTTTGGTTTCCAGCATTGAGAAGCACCTGGTCACCCATCCAAAGCACCGTTCGATTATCGCCCTTCCCTTAGAGTGAAGTCCCTTGCACGCCCTCTCATATGGAGTTGTTAGCCGCGGTGCAATGTCATATCCTTCGTCTCATAAAATTTAAGCATTGCAGTGGTTCTCTCGTAGTATACGGTGCACATCTGAGTTTCTCCGTATCCTAGCATCATGTACAGACCCAGACCAGGAGGCATCAACACTATTGAATATTTTCCTGCAATCACATGTCGCTTGCACATTTATTGAAGGAAAGCCCTACCGATTAATGTATTTGTCTCCAGCTGCAGAAGGTTTCATTACCGGAATGTGCGTGCAATCGAGAGCCCCCACCGCACGTGAAACTGATAAACTGATATCTAGACTGCCACTTAACTTGTGCTGTTTCTAGTTGGTTTACTTTTCTCGGAAATCGGGTCCACAATAGCGCTTTTCTGGTAACTTGCTGTAGTACATATGAAAATGTCAGTGACACAGTTGTCTGATATATCCCGAAGACTTCTCCTACACCTAAGTTTATTTATACGAAGTTTAGAGCAAACTCCCACACACCGCAGTTGGCGGATTACTTTAACAATTTCCCACCTTTTATTTGTATCACGTACACTCACGTTTGCTGCTTCCTCTTCTCCCAGTACTGGAAGATTGTTGTCATCATTAATAAGCGCTCAAAATCGTCATACCCTATTTGTTATTCTACGTTGTGCAAAACAAAAACAGCCTGCGTTCATTAAATAGTGCTAAAATGTTTTTATGTTAAATTCGTTGAAAAGGGCGCCTCCTCTCTTTTCGTAATTTTCAGGAAGAAAGTGATTCGCCAGGCAAGTAATGTTTTCACTGTTAAATCTATGTAAGCTTCGATGGTTTCCTTCTTCTGTCTTCCTTCGTCCAGCGTATATACATTTTTTTTTTCAAGAAACATAAATCCTGTCATTTTCACTACAATCACTCGGTAACAATTAACCGCAACACAACTTACTCAGGTCGTAGTATGCTACAGAGCTCACTTCAAAAAACAGAGAATGTTCTCCGCTTGTGAGGAACTTCTCTGGTTTTATTCATACGAAATCGGAAAACGTTCAACTTTCTCAGATGAAGTTTATTCTCCGACACGCTTTATTCATGCGAACCTGAGAATGTTCTTCGAAGTTCCGACTATAAAAGGCACTCTCCGTTTTTCTTTTTTTTTTTTTTTTTGATACCACCCACTGTCGAGTGGAAGATGCACTGCGCCGTGGACACTACTTAACATGCGGTGAAAAGTTCATGCTCCTAGGAAAACTCTGCTTTAAGGCAAGAGCCGAGGTGATTACTTTGAATAGGCCGATTTATTTCCCAGCCCTTCGCCAACCGGCGCTATTACTCCGTCTCTGACGAATTCATCATCGACAGGATGTAAAAACACAGTCTTCCTACCTTTCTTCCTCCCGCATGAAGTCAGGTGTAAAGCCTAATCCATGAGGTGACCAAGAAAGATTCGATTCGTCCCGGTCGGAGGGCTACAGCTTTAGCAGTCCAAGTGACTCGAAACGCTAGTTGCTGTCAAGAGCAGGAGACCTAATAGTTTTGAGGAGGAGCCGCGGTTTGTGTGTACAGGCCGTGTCGGGAGCGGCCGGATTTGCCGGCAGGGGGCGCCGTCCGCGCTGCCGCCTCCGCTCCGCCCCCGCCCCCGCCCCCGCCCCCACCGCCGTGTCCCCACGCGCCGTGTTTACAGAGCGCCATTGTGGAGCACAATGAGGCCCTCCTTCCGCTTGATTCTTAAAGACGAAAATCCGGATAAAGGTCTTGTGGGTAATTTCCGCGGGGCACGCTGTCCGCCACTGAAAGCCTGCTGAACAATGCGCGGGCCGCGACCTGCTGGGAACACTCGTCCGGCTGCGCGGCTCTACCTGAACGACGCCCACGCACCACCACCAGCACCACCACCAGCACCAGCAGCACCAGCAGAAGAAGCAGCCGCAGCTAGCCACTTGCCGCTGCACTTCCGCCGCCCACGTGTGCTGCTGCACGGCGTAAGCTCACTGGACAGAATATTAATCAGGCCGTAAGAAGAGAACGTTCTAGGGCACTCTAGACCTTATACAGGGTGGGAAAAAAAAAACTTCTCCAGGGAAGTGTGTTGCCTCCAGTTTTGTTCAATTTATATACTAACGACCAACCCATAGCACGCAACTGCAGGAGTGCTCTTGAAGATCTGTCAGAATACTACAGAATAAACCAACTGAAGGGGAGACAGTGACAGTATTGCACTGATATTTTTGTAAATCCATATCTTTTCCATTTTTTATTCAATCTCATTGAAACTTTGCACACTTGTGTATAGAGATCTAATACGATTTTTTTTAAAAAAATCAGAGTTTTTAATAACAATCTAATGCAGTCAGACAATTTTGAATTTTTTATTGCATTATTATTTTAAGGTACACTTTTTCATAATTTCGATGCAAATTTGGCAAATTTTTTTAATGGTAAAATAATCTACTCTAATAGGTGTACAATTAAGTGCAGTAACTTTTTGGTAAATTAATGCTATTATTTTCTGTGATATTTTGGATTCGAACATTTTTTACAAGCAAACTTTTCAATATATTATCAACCACAAAACTGTGTGTAATATCTCGATTAAAATTTTGTTCCACTTAAATATTGCTTCAAAGTAAAAGAATAGGTGTGCCAAATTTCATTGCAATCCTTCCAGTAGTTTCTGATATATGTGTTCCTGAAAGCAGAAATCCTTAAGTTGCAGAAAAATCATTTTAAAGTTTGGATGAAACGTAAAAAAAAAAAAAAAAAAAAAAAAAGTATCTGCTCAGTGAAGACTCCAGGTGTAAAGCCCAACTTGATGAGGGTGTGAAGTCTTATCACATACCCATCATTAAACACTGCTGCAGCTTCCAAAGCAGAAATCTTCACCACCAAATTGGAAACAAACACAGCCTTTGGAAATCTTTTCCAAATAAGAGCATTGAAACTTTTATTTGGGTTCTGTGTTTTCCTATGCACACATTTTTCTAGCAGTTCTGGTGAAGCCAGTGCTCTAAAAGTTGGTTTAATGGCCATTGAAACCTCATAAGGAAGGTTATTTTTATGGGTATAAGCTTTCCCACTTTCCTTACTTTTCAACAATTTGCACCATTCGTTAGAAAAGGGGCCATGTTGAGGTGTAGTATCTGTCGACAATTAATGAAACCAAATGGCCCATACTGCTTTCCTCATGTCCAAGGGTGTGAGGTTACTTCTAATTGCAGCATCATAATAGACTTGTAGGCTATCAATCCTCTTCTTCGTTAGTCTTTTTTTAACTCCCAGTGGCTTCCCATCCTCTAGTAGCTTGCCTTTATTGTCTGCAACAAGTCTTTGGAGTCGTCCACCCATCCTCTTCTGAATATGGCCTAAGCACTCCAGTTCCTCAATAGTGCAATCTTTTCCACAGGGCTGACTTTCAACTACATTCTTGAAAGCACTAGATACTCCATCTCGCAAATACTGTACGTATCTTACTCCATACTTTTGCAAAGATCTATGGAAAATGAATTTCATACCTGCAGCTTCCACCCCACCACTGGAGACTGCATAATTTCTGCTACAAACAGCTTTATGGGCTTCTTGCCATTCTGTTTCTTTACCTGCCTCGAATATATTTCTAGTGCAAGGAACATGCAGAACAATATTTAGACATCACCTCTAAGTCTAATACTTTTCCAGTGTCGACACTAATGATTGTTGGAACTCCATGCAGTGAAGTATGCCCCCTCTTCATCCAGGAACTGTCACAGGAAACTTCTATATCGTTGCTGTTAGTTGCTTCATTATTTTCTTGAATTGCCCCTGGGACTGCCGTTTTCATGCTCTCTTCACTTACTTCTGCAACTGCATTGAGGAGAGCAGTATTATTAATTGTAGAAAATTTTAGGGGAGGACCAGGCATGTTCATAATACCATATAAAAGGTTTTCACCATCTCTTCCAATCCCTATACATCTTAGTCCATAAGCAAATCTCATATTGGTTTCATAGATTCTATTACTGACCTTTGATGTCTTGAATGGTATGTCAGCATCACAGTTTTGACACAAAATGTGCAATGTGCAAACCAAACTTTCTCTCTTTCCATCATTAACCGAATCCACATTTCCTCCGCAAACAGAGCAGTTGCCGGCTTTTCTAAGTGTTTCTGCCACCATTTCCAAATCCACAATTCTGTAACCTGTATTTCTGTCATGATTTGTTTCTTCTGACACAATCTCTGTCCCAAGTTTTATTTTAGATGCACTTGGAGACAAGCTAATGTTTGCCACTGCAGGCCCGACCCTAACCTCAATGTCAGTTTTTCGCTTTATATTGGAAATATGGGACTTACTATATTTTTTAGATACTTTACCAGGCCTAGGCATTGTAAAAAGGGATCAACAGATTCAACCTTGCAGAAAGAATAGCACAATAAATCAAGTGTCACTCGAATTCCACTGAACAGCACAAAACTTGTTTTCAACACTCCGCAGTCTTCTATACCACACTGATTGAACCAGAAAATGGCTCCACAGCCCTCTTTTCAACACTGCTGTTATGTATACAAAAAAAAAATCACAGCCTTCTAAAGCTATATTTTCTAGGTTCACAGGCCAAATTCTGCAATAAAATTTTTCCTCCATTTGGTACATTGAAAAGCGGGCTTAGCGCATTACACTGCTTAGGGTTTCAATTTTTTGCGCCATTTGTAGTTCGAATTTCAAGGAAAAAATCTGGGATAATAATCTCAATTATATTTACTATCAAATAAGCAAATAAAAATAATTTGTAAGTTTTTCATTATATCTGCCACCGTCTTCCCTTAAACCAAACCCATTAAAGACACAAGTGTGTGAAATAGGGAAACCACCGCAAATTAAAGACAGAATGCTCAGGGGTTAAATTAGAATACTGTGATACTCCAAAATACCTAGGAATAACACTCGACACATCTATAACGTTCAAAAAACACTGCAAATCAAAAGTCTCCACCAGGAACAACTCACTTAGAAGACTGGTCGGATCATAGTGAAACCATCCGAACTTCTGCAGTCACATTATGCTACTCCGCTGTCCTGTTTGGCTTAAGTCAATACATGCCAGACAGGTGGATATTGCCCTGAACAGCACATGCAGAATTAAAACAAGCTGCTTGAGTCAACTCCAGTCGAGTGGCTCTGCCATATTGCAGGAATTGCGCCACTTCCAGTTCGAAGAGAAATTGCAGCAAACAGGGAAAGGCGAAACTGGAGCAGGAAAAAAACGCATCCCACACATGGGCATCAACTCTCCTCTCAAAGACTAAAGTCAAAGAGAAAGTTTCCTCAGAACATCGGAGAAACTAGCAACCACTGATAAAGAAGCCAGGCTGCAACTGTGGAGGGCTGAGACATCCTGCCCTCCTGGTTGGAAAAGATTTTCAGAATCTTTCCACCCTGGTGATGATGAGAATTGGCCAGTCTGGAAGTCCTTGAATAGACTGAGGTTGGGAGTGGACAGATCAAGGATTAATCTGACAAAATGTGGATACATTGACGAAAACAAAACCCAATCTGACTGAGAGGATGAACAGACTGTTCAACATATGCTTCAGTATCGACTGTGTCCTGCCACCTGCGCAGAAGACAACCTTCACCAGGCAATGGTAAATGCATTGGAAGTGGTAAAATTTTGGCCAAAGATTATATAAACTGCACTGATCTCACAACTGCTGTATAAACTGTGTTTTATGTATACTTCTGACACGAGAATACTGATAAAACCGGTACCCCTCAAACCCGGGATTCAAGTAACATTAGCTGTTTACAAGAGGTGCTAGAAGTGATGGCCGTGGGCATCCAGACATCACCGACTTCGTGTGACAACGTTACCAGTAACACGCTGCAATTCTACAGGCTCGACGTTGTTAATTTCTCTACTAGTCTTTTAGTGTGACTCATAAATAAAAATCACACGATGTTATGTCCGAGGATCTTGCGCGCCAGAGGCCTCTACTGATAAATCTGTCTTGAGGGAACACGTTGGTGATGTTGTCTCTACTTTGGTTGGATGTGCGAGCTGTTGTTGCATTTTGCTGAAGTACTGCATACAGATTGTCTGCATCTGTTAATTGTGAATAAAGGGAGTCAAAGATCCCTGGATGTCGGGCACTGTTTAGGTGCAATTGAAAAATATGAGGCCAATAGTGCGCATGACAGACAGTGCACACCAAACACCTGTCTCCTCTGAGACGAGAGGTTCATCATGCAGAATATGTGAGTTGTCCTGCGACCAGCGTCTACAATTCTGGGAGTTTACATAACATGACAAATGAAACTAGGCCTCACCTGACAAAGTAAGAGCATATGGACTATCAGACCAATTGTGTGATTGGATTGAGGAGTTCCTAGATAACAGGACGCAGCATGTCATTCTCAATGGAGAGAAGTCTTCCGAAGTAAGAGTGATTTCAGGTGTGCCGCAGGGGAGTGTCATGGGACCGTTGCTGTTCACAATATACGTAAATGACCTTGTGGATGACATCGGAAGTTCACTGAGACTTTTTGCGGATGATGCTGTGGTGTATCGAGAGGTTGTAACAATGGAAAATTGTACTGAAATGGAGGAGGATCTGCAGCGAATTGACGCATGGTGCAGGGAATGGCAATTGAATCTCAATGTAGACAAGTGTAATGTGCTGCGAATACACAGAAAGATAGATCCTTTATCATTTAGCTACAAAATAGCAGGTCAGCAACTGGAAGCAGTTAATACCATAAATTATCTGGGAGTACGCATTAGGAGTGATTTAAAATGGAATGATCATATAATGTTGATCGTCGGTAAAGCAGATGCCAGACTGAGATTCATTGGAAGAATCCTAAGGAAATGCAATCCGAAAACAAAGGAAGTAGGTTACAGTACGCTTGTTCGCCCACTGCTTGAATACTGCTCAGCAGTGTGGGATCCGTACCAGATAGGGTTGATAGAGGATATAGAGAAGATCCAACGGAGAGCAGCGCGCTTCGTTACAGGATCATTTAGTAATCGCGAAAGCGTTACGGAGATGATAGATAAACTCCAGTGGAAGACTCTGCAGGAGAGACGCTCAGTACCTCGGTACGGGCTTCTGTCAAAATTTCGAGAACATACCTTCACCGAAGAGTCAAGCAGTATATTGCTCCCTCCTACGTATATCTCGCGAAGAGACCATGAGGATAAAATCAGAGCCCACACAGAGGCATACCGACAATCCTTCTTTCCACGAACAATACGAGAATGGAATAGAAGGGAGAACCGATTGAGGTACTCAAGGTACCCTCCGCCACACACCGTCAGGTGGCTTGCGGAGTATGGATGTAGATGTAGATGTAGAAGTTAACCTACGGGCCTAAATGACTATTAGCAATTGATGTTAACATCCAGTTACAATAACGATCCTCAAATTTCAACTCTTGCACCACATAAATAAGGTAGGCTTTGAATTTCGATTCTTTTAGTACATGATGACGCAATATATACACCAAACTGCAGCCATAATCTCCTTAGCAAGTTGTGAGGACTTCACGTAACGTCCATGCGAATTCTGTTTATAGTTTCAGCGGTCCTCGCTATCGACTGCCTATTCCTCTGCACATTCTGAGTGGGACTTACTACCCCCCATATCTTGTACAGATCTTGAATAGTGCTGGTCGTATGAGGGATCCCTACCAGTATACTTCGCTTGAAACATTGAAAGGTATCTGTTGTTACTTTTCCACATAATCAAGAACGATCTATCACAATACTACATTTTAAAACACAGTTTATATGTAATTCATGTCACACAGTTTCATACAGAACCTACATCCGCTTTCTTTTATATACTGTATATGATAAGATACTGTCATCCCCCTTCCCTTCTGTGTGAGAGGATGAATGAGCAAGTGTATTTCTAGTTGCAAGCTCGATGGTAGCAGACAAGCCTGTCTGCTAGAGAACAGTAGGACCAACGTCGGAACAGCTAGCTACTCTTTCTAAAAGCAAAGACGTTTCTATTCTTGGTATGGTCCTGTCCGTCCCTTGTCATGTTGGTATAGGAAGCTGTCTCTCTGGTCACTTCCGTTTGTATCTGTAAATCACCCTCAATAGGGGCCCAGGCCAGTCTGTCCACGGCGAGCGTCTGAAGTGGTAAGATCTCCGGCTAAGCGCGTCTCTGCTTAGTCCGTAGGACAATGGATTTCTTAAGTTCAGCCTAACCGAAAATTTAATCACCTTTATTTCAGGTTTAGATCTAAAATATCTAATGTTATCTTAAATTGCAACGCAGTGTAATTCGAGTGTGAAGTTCAGAATATCTTCCACTAGTTGCTTTGTCACTACTTTGTGAGTAAAGTGGAACCACGTGTTGCTGATTCGTAACTCTAACTAAGATCATCAATCTTAAATGCGAATGTGCGTGAGATTATAACGTCTCGTCTTGACAATACTTTTCAATATAGCAACTTTTCTTTATGTTCAGCCATGTGGGGTGTACTTTGTGAGACCAGAACCACGTGCTTATACCATTGTTTGAGCCATCAGGTTAATAGTAAGACGATAGTAACCAGTTCGAGGTTTTTCTTTCGTAAATTGCGTATCGATGTAATTTATTTTAACTATCAAAATTATTGTGGAGCTATATTCTTCGTGTAAACCTAGTTGACCATGTGAAGCATGTGGTGTAATCATCAAAGTAGCCCTCAGCTATTCTTTTCGGGAAGATTCCACTGAGAGTTAGTACGAATTTAGTATACCAGTGTGTGGTAATTTCATGACGGACATGATTGCGCTATGAACGTAACTTCTTTGGGTGAAAATTGAATCGGTTGGTTGTGGCTAATTTCCTCTTGCATATGTTTCAACGTTCTTCGTGTGTTATTTTAAGAATGCAGTGTTGTATGCAGTCTCCCAATCTTGGCTCCTTATTTGATGTGTTCCGTAAGATTACAAACTCACATTTTCACAATCCTAAATAAGGCACCAGTTTAGTTATGAATCAAGTTTAATATGCTGAAATTTTAACGGAACGATGATCAATGTTAAAATAAATGTCCAAATATAAACTGATTTATTTCTTTTATATATATATATCACCGGTTGTCGTAAGATGACTATTAAACGATTATAATTAATGTTAGTCTGGTTGGGAATTTGGTAAGCTAGAATGAATACCTGGTGAAACAGTTGCTCAGTAATGCAAGGTTAACTTCCCCAGATAGCTCACAGCTTTTATTGTCTTGAATATCAGCACCACCTGCAGAACAACTTAATGTATCAACATTACAACATTTCTTTGCATTCCTTGGTGGAGCCTGTCTTCATCTAACACTCAACAGTGTCCATTCGCTGTTCTAATTCAAACTGTCTCATTTTTGTAACAACTCGATAACACGAGCGTCTCACAACAACTGACGCACGAACACACTGCTGCACTCAATTTTCTGGTAAAACACAGTGCAATCAACTTTCGAGACAGTGTTGCCACCTCACAAGTAATTCGACTAGAGATGATTAACTGGTACGTGAGGGGTACAAGGTTTATGTGGGACACCCTGTAGAATTGGCACCAAACTGTCATGTGACAGTTCACCAATGACGTAATCGTGGCACTCAAGTGTACGGGCGAGTACGGTGTATGGAATCAGAGCAGCAAGACAGGTTGACATGGAGAAAGGAACAATCGTGTTTGTACGATGTCATAATCGCGCCGGGAATGATCGTCCATTTTGGTGGTGTACCAACGTGCCCTGTCTAGGGTGTTTACAAGTACTGATACACCAATCGCAGCTATCTAATATCGCTTTACGGTCATTGTAAAAAGGATTTTAGTGGCAGGGACTGTAGATGAGTGTCAATGACTCTCTGTTTCAAACTCAGAGCAGTACATAAAGCTCCACGCAATCAATGGGCAACCCAAGCAGCCCAACTGCAGTCATTCCCACTTGGCAATGGGTGAGAAGTCGAAAGTTCGGGCCAATTTAACCGCACGACACAGTTGTAACTCCCAGCACACTTATTGAATTATGCTGCTTTGAGACTCGGCACGGTATTTCATTTGTTTTAGTTTTGTTCGCTACTTAATAACAGTTGTTCAGTAAATGTACAAAGACTCTAAAATTACTGTTGCTGGTTATGGGTGTACTTAAGTACGAACCACTCTAGGTTATTTGTATTAATATGATCCATAGCTCTAGATCTACAATTAGAATCCAGTTTTTCGACGTGGAATGGGTCCACACTTAATCTGTGCTGTCTCTCCACCAGACTACCGCTGCCTACAAGTCATCTGCAGTGCCGACCAGTTCCAGTTCGGGCAGTGTACACCGAGTGTCGAACATAAATCGAAGTGATAGTCAAAGTGTTCACGTATTGAGAGACTGAACTTAAACTCTCTGATTGCAGTGCAACCTGTCAACCTCAACTAGATTAATTAGTAATCATCTACTGTGCTATATTAGATCAGGTTCAGAAATTTACATCAGTGTCACACCTTCTCTGCAAGCAAAACCAGAGTGTATTTCAATGTACCTTCTTTACATAAATCATTGTTATTCACATGTTGTCACAATTATTCTGTTGTAGATATACGAGTACTGCTCCTGTAGCCACGCAATTTTGTCGCTGGGGGTTCGTTTCCTGCATACGTTTTGTTGGGCACGTACCTTAGGTGAACACGTACGTTTGTCTCCCATATATTTTAATGTGTAATTTGATTATAAGCTGAAGCATCAGCTATAATTTTACCATTACAGTTTTCACTAACGACATTATTTAGTGAGAAGACTATTTGCCACATTTTTCTTAATGGTGATAGTGATGTCATCCTCCAAAAACCATTAAAACCGTAAATTAAGTGTAACTGCCAACAGAAATTATTTGCACTAGAAACAGAGCTTACGGCTTTTAACAGTCAACTCCTAGTACCAAGCAAAATTTTAATAAACGAACATGAGAGAGGTATAATAATGTAAATGAATACGATTTCTTGGCAAATACCGTCTCCTTTGCCAACGAAAGAAACGTACGAAAGAAAACAGAAAGATTCAGTAGGAATCGATGAGACTATGTACCGCGTAAAACGCAGAGGGAACACACAATAACATTTTTAAATCAATGGCAGCGTCGTCAATACCTAATTACAAAGAATAGGGGAAACATCAGTTGGACAAGAACTGGGACTTATTAACAAGCAGATTCAGAGTTATAGAAATAAGCGGAGAGATCATGTCGTAAGACATAAGGAAAATTAAAACACAAAATAATAATGAACTGTCTGAAAAAGTGAGTAATATCACTATGTATGCCAACACAGAGGTAGAAATACCAGATACGCAACTGTTAATTTGCAATAGAGGTATGTAACAAGTGGGTATAATAGGAAGAGCCCAAGTTCTGAGGGAAGAAGAAGAAGACAAAGGAAAATGAGAAGAAAACTTCTATGCAAATGGAGTTCTGTATCAATGGCATAAAATATTGGGTTTTTACAACATGTTTAAAATAAATCAAAAAATAGCAGAGAGAAGTGAAGCCGTGGGACTGGGCCTCAGAGCCCGTATGGAGAGCTCTGAGGATAAGATCGTCGACTACGAAAGATAGGGTTCTGGTTTCCAGTGTCTGGTACACTGTTTTAATCTGCCCTGCAGTTTCTGGGCATTAATTGTTAAAGAAAGTGCATTGCTTTCTAAATTAAATGGTACATTTTTGAATTAGTTCGGAACAGACAAAAATATCTACTAAGTATGTGTGATAGTATCTTTCCTACGAACGGTAGACACTGTAGTAACAGCGAGAGGACTTAGTCGTACTATTAAATATGCTGCAGACAATCAGGTAAATAACGGCTCTGATAGGGATTTCGTTTCCAGGAAAGCGAAAATACTTTTGTTTATTTAGACAAGCAGAGACATTTTTAAGTGAGGGGAGTAAGGAAATCGAAATTATTATTTGGCCATGATGAAACTCTTTTTAGCGATTTATACCAAAAGTGAATTTAAACAGTTTAGATAGTAATTCGTTACTAACAGACAACGTAAGGACTAAGGCTTACGTTACCATCATTCTTTCACAACGCCAGCGTTATTTCTTATGGATTATATAACCAACAACTTTCCTTTTATGTCACTTTATTGTTTTCTCACGCAAATGTGCCTCGAAATGGTATCAAACACTGGGTTGATATTTCGAAATTGGCGCATAAAATAGTTACCCTTCGTCTTTTTGTGTTTCTGGGATGGCAATTGTTATGAAAAATGAGATTCAGACAGGATTAGCGTGCACAGGCAAGACTTCCTTCGTGATCGGAACAGAAAAACAAACACATTTGAGAGAGACCTCTCTATTCTGTGGTGCTATTATGGCTGTTGATTGAAGTTCACATCCTCTTACCTGCTTACCATATGTGGACGTCTTAAAACACGAGACCCCTGTTTTGTTTTGTCTTCATTGCGGAGATGTCTGAAGTTCATTTGCTGTCTCTTACCTACTTACCACATGTAGAAGTCTTAACGCACAAGACACCTATTTTGTTTGTCTTCATTACACTGTAAGCTGTTTCATATCTACCAGCTTAATGTAGTGGTGTAACGTTGTGCCACTTAAGCCCGAAGAGGTGATCGCAATGTGACGGAACACACTGTCCGTTAATAAAAGGGCAACACCCAGAAGACATGGTCGGATGTCGATGTAGCTTCGTACACCTACACTCCATAGGCGAGTATGCAAATAATTATGACAGTTATCTGTAAGAGTTAGAACGGCCACCAGAGAGCTTTATTTTTGTTCGTGTTTAGTTTTGTTACATCTACATCAAGCGACCTAATGGTGTGTGGCGGAGGGTACTTTTGGCATCAGTAACTAATTCCCCCTACCCTGTATCACTCGCGGATGGCACGTGGGACTGATAATTCGTAACCCACTGTATTAGCTCTAATTTCTGGAACTTCCTTCTTCGTGGACATTTCGCGAGATGTATGTGGGAGGAAGTAAGATTGTCCGACTCTTCCCGGAGAACGCTCCCTCGATATGTCAATAGCAAACCTCCGTGGTGCACAACGCCTGTCTTGTAACGTTTGTCAGTGGAATTTGTTTAGCATTTCGGTAACACTCTTTCACCGACTAAACGATCCCCTGACGGAACCCACCGCTCTTTGTTGGATCTTTCCTATCTCTTCTATCAGTCCTACCCGGCTGTCTTAAAGCACGAGACACCATTTTGTTTTGCCTTCATTATAGACTAGTTTGAAGTTCACTTGCTCTTACCTACTTACCTACCACCCCCTGGTCGCATGTTCAAGGGCCGCGAATAGCATCAGTGTTGAGTGATCACAGCGAAGAACACAGATAGGCCGCGTAACCGTATGAGACAGCGTTATCGGCACTTGACGGAGTTTCAAAGGGGCCTAGGTATGAATCTGCCTTCGGCTGCATGGTCGAATTGTGCAATATCCAGATTAGAGGGGCATTCGGATGTGACAATGACGCGACGTTGGACTGCATGGCAACGTGAAGGCATTCATACTCGTAGTCAAGGTTCCTGTTCCTGCCGACCACGTCTGACGACCACAAGGGACGATCACCGTATCATGCAACTGACATACATCGCAATCCCTTCAGATCTGCGCCAGTCATCTGATAATAAGTAGTAGCACAGCGGTGTTACAACTGTCGTCATGGTTTGGGGAGTCAACGGGTATAACTTGATGACTGGTAGTGATTGAAGTAACTGTGACGGCACAGCCGTACGTCACGGCCATCCTGCGTCCATGTCTGTTACCTCTGATCCTACGCTATCGTGGTACAGTTTTTCAACAGGATAATGCTCGTCCACACATGATACGTGTCACTACGAGCTGCCTTGAAGTATCCCCGCGGCCGGTAAGATCCCTAGATCTGTCCCCAGTGAAACTCGAACGTCAACTCCGTCTCAGTGCCGTTATACTGGTTATGAAGGACCAGTGGGCGAGTTTGCCTCAGGAGAGGATGCAACGACTTTATGACACCCTCCACAACCGAATCGTTGCATGCATCAAGGTCAGAGTGCTTAAAACGCATTGCTGATAAGTGGACTGGTACTACCAAATACACTGCATATTTGTTTATATTTTCCAAACACTTACGTATTATACAATCATATACCCCATCAACCTACCAAGTTTCATTTCGTCTCCTCCTACCGTTCTGGGTACTTCACCTCTTTCTGTCCAGCAGCTATATTATCTTATGTCTTTCTTGTGTTGCTTTGACAGCGTGTGTTATGAAAATATAGTCCAAGCAGGAGTAACGTGCACATATTAAGATTTTCTTCGTGACTGGAACACAAAAATAGCAAATAAGACTGAGAAAACCCTATCAGTTCGGTTGTGTTATCCTGGCTGTAGTCTGAAGTTCACTTACCACCTGTGGCGGCTTTGATGCAGGAGACTCCCTCACTGTTGATGCTTCATTAGAGTAAGATGTGTCATACATGCCAGCTTTTTGTAGTGCGTCGCTAGAGCCTAAAAGCATGACTGACAGAATATGTTGGTGTTTTGCATACGTGGACCTTCCGAACAACCTCTGTGATACGCGCTTGCTTCTTGACTTCCAGCTGTACATCAGACCATTCTCGTCACTGCTCACACCTCTCTGCGTTTACACCTACATATACAGGATACTTCACAAGCCACTGAACCGTCCATGACAGAGGGTATTTCGTTCCAGTATTACATATTTTCTGTCCTACACATTCGTGTATTTCACTGTACGCAGACCGATCTCTCTGACGTCACTCTCATGACCTCGCGGTGTTGGCAGCAGAACTGTCTCACAGACTTGCAGTCTCTCTAAATTTACGCGATAGGGTTTTGCGAGAATACGTAGTCTTTACTCCAAGCATCCTCATTTAAGTTCCGTGAGCATTTACGTCACACTTTCGTACAGGCTGTGCCGACGTTACGATACTAGCTGAGCGTCACTAAATTCTTCGACGTATCTTATCATACCTAACTTCCAAGCGTTCCAAATTATGGAACAATAGAAGTAGTCGCAACAGCATCTTGTGTGCATCTTCCTTTTCAGATGCACATTAATTTCTGAGAACTCTACCAAGAAATCGACCTTCCATTGTCCTTTCGCAGTACCGGTTTCAACTGATCATCCCATTTTATATCGCTTCTAAGCACTAGCAGTAAATATCCGATGTGGCTTTCGCAAGATGTTCTCCACTAGTCTTCTAGTCATATGCTGCCAGGTTCTTCCTCTCTGGTAAGGCCACTATTTTGCATTTATTTACATTATAAAACAGCTCCCATTCAGTACACCAAGTCTTTCTGCATTTTCTCACCACGCAAGCCACCGTACCGAGGATGGCGGTGGGTTCTTTGCACTACTTGAATCATTTTCTTTCCCGATCCATTCGCGAGTAGAGCTCGGTAAAAACGACTTTCTATACGAGGCCTAATTTCTTTTCTCTTATCCTTGTGGTCTTTACGTGAAATGTAAATTGACAACTTTAGAATTCTTCCGCTGTCAGCTTCGAATACTGGTTCTCTAAACTTCCTCAATAGTGTTTCGCGAAAAGAACGTCCTCTTCCCTCCAGGGATTCCCAATTGAGTTCAAGTATCATCTCCGTAATACTCGCATGTTGATCGATCCTGTTGGAAACAAATCTAGCGGCTCAGGTCTGAATTGGTTTGATGCATTCCTTTTAATCCGACGAGGTGGGGATCCCACACAATGAAACAGTACTGAAGAATGGGTCGCGCAAGTGTTTTTGATCGGTCTCCTTTATAGATGAGCTACGCTTCGCAAAATTCTCCCAATAAACCAAGTCTGTCATTTGCCTTCCCTACGACCTTGAAACGACGGTATGTGAGTGGGTCTAAGACTTCTTAAGTAACATAACCCGGTAACCCAGAACGTTGTCCTCGACGGCGAGTGTTCATCAGAGACAGGGGTATCACCAGGAGTGCCACAGGAAAGTGTGACAGCACCTCTCTTGTTCTCTGTACACATGAACAATGTGATGGACTGCGCGAACAGCGGTCTGAGGCAGTTTGATCATGATAGTGTGCTGTACGGGAAGATGTCGTCATTAATAGACTGTAAGAGGATACTGATTGAGATTTTTATATGGTGTGATGAATGGCAGATAGCCCTAAATGTAGAGATATCGTAAGTTAATGGAGACGGATAGGGAAACCAATCCTGTAACGTTCGAATTCATTATTGGTGGTGTGCAGATCGACACAGTCACGGCGATTAAATGTCGAAACGTAACGTTGCACAGCGATATTAAATGGGACGATCATGTAAGGTCGGTAGTAGAGAAGGTGAATGGCCGACTTCAGATTATTGGGAGGATTCTAGAAAGTTGAGCTCATCTATAAACGGTCTATTGACACACAGTCAACATGGGTTCAGAAAACATCGTTCCTGTGAAACACAACTAGCTCTTTATTCACATGAAGTGTTGAGTGCTATTGAGAAGGGGTTTCAGATCGATTCCGTATTTCCGGATTTCCGGAAGGCATTTCACACGGTACCACACAAGCGGCTCGTAGTGAAACTGCGTGCTTATGGAATATCGTCTCAGTTATGTGACTGGATTTGTGATTTCCTGTCACAGAGGTCACAGTTCATAGTAATTGACGGAAAGTCATCGAGTAAAACAGAAGTGATTTCAGGCGTTGCCCAAGGTAGTGTTAGAGGCCCTTTGCTGTTCCTCATCTATATAAACCATTTGGGAGACAATCTGAGCAGCCGTCTTCGGTTGTTTGCAGATGATGCTGTCGTTTATCGACTAATAAAGTCGTGAGAAGATCAAAACAAACTGCAAAACGATTTAGGAAAAATATCTGAATGGTGCGAAAAGTGGTAGTTGACTCTAAATAACGAAAAGTGTGAGGTCATCCGCAAGAGTGCTAAAAGGAACTCGTTAGACTTCTGTTACACAATAAATCAGTCTAATCCAAAAGCCGTAAATTCAACTAAATACCTAGGTATTACAATTATGAACAACTTAAATTGGAAGGAATACGTAGAAAATGTTGTGGGGAAGGCTAACCAAAGACTGCGTTTTATTAGCAGGACACTTAGAAAATGTAACAGATCTACTAAGGAGACTGCCTACACTACGCTTGTCCGTCCTCTTTTCGGAATAATGCTGCGCGGTGTGGGATCCTTACCAGATAGGACTGATGGAGTACATCGAAAAAGTTCAAAGAAGGGCAGCACGTTTTGTATTACCGCGAAATGTGGGAGAGAGTGTCACAGAAATGATACAGGATTTGCGGTGGACATCATTAAAAGAAAGGCGTTTTTCGTTGCGACAGAATCTTCTCACGAAGTGCCAATCACACACTTCCTCCTTCGAATGCGAAAATATTTTGTTGACACCGACCTACATAGGGCGGAACTACCACCAAGATAAAATAAGGGAAATCAGAGCTCGTACGGAAAGGTATAGGTGTTCATTCTTTCCGCGCGCTATACGAGATTGGAATAATAGAGAATTGTGAAGGTGGTTCGATGAACCTTCTGCCAGGCACTTAAATGTGATTTGCAGAGTATCCATGTAGATGTAGATGTAGATGTAGATGTAGATAAAACAGACCGCGTATAGAACACTAGTGACACACATTCTTGAGTAGTGACCGAGAATTTGGGATTCCCAACAGGTCGGATTAATGGAAAATTCTACTGTAATTTAGATGCGTGTTGCTAAATTTGTCATCAGTGGGTACGACAAAAACGGAAGTATTACGGAGATGATTCGTGAATTCAACTGGGAATCCCTGGACGGGAGGCGACATTTTGCCCGCGAAACACAATTGGGGAAATTTATTGAAGTGGCGTTTGAAGCTGGCTGCAGAACGATTCTATTGCCGCAACGTGCATTTAGGGTAAGGATCACGAAGGTAAGACAACAGAAATTAGGATTCTTACGGAGGTATAAAAACCGTCGTTTTTCGCTCTCTCTATTTGTGAGTGGAACAGGAAAGAAATTACTAAAAGTTGCACAGCGTAACCTCCGTTTTGCATCGTGTGGTGGTTTGCGGAGCGTGTTTCTAGATGTAGATGTACTTTCCTATAGAAAACAGCATCTTCAGCGAACAATGTGTACTGCTATTCCTGTCCGATATATCGTTTCCGAAAATTGATAACGTTAGAAACGCCAGTATGCTCGCTTGAGGACTACCGACGTTACATTCGTTTCTGCAGAACGTTCGCTGTCCATTACAGCGCACTGGGTTCTGTTCGTCACATATTTTTCAAGTCGATCACACATCAGCGAAAATATTCCGTTTGATTGCATCTTGTTTATTAGTGTCGAACGACTTTCGGAAATCCAGGAAGGCGGAAACTACCTGTTCAATTTCATTATTTCTTTCCAAGATATCATGTATGAATAACGCAAGCCGAGATTCACCGAGATTTTTTTCTGAATCCATGTTGTTTCTTTGTCAGAAGCTCTCCAGTGGCATGTAGTTTTCTGTTCTAGTACATTTTAAAGCCACTTTACCCGATATTGCCGTGATGTTTGTTACGTCTGTTCGAGTGTTGTAGGCCTATGTTTTCGAGGCCGCCGTAACATTATCACAATAAGAGCCACTAATTTTTAAATTATTTTTCTTATTTTCCCAAGTGGATGTGACCACTGACCTATTCAGAATGAAAATTAGAATAATAATCTGATTTAGAGTAAAAGCCTATTTATGCTTCCATGTCAATAAGTTTTCTGTAATATATTTATCCATGAAGTAAATATTCAGATTTATGAAGGGCTAGACGACATTACACGGTGAAGAATGTACTGGAACTGATCTACCTGTACTCGGTGATGAGGTTTTGATTAGCTCTGTTGTCACTAAATTACTTCAAAGATGAAGAGATATGTTTTTGTCCAGCGTACTTGGTCTCTTGGCATTGTCGGTTACTCGTAAAGGAGGTGATCTCTAGTCCTACGTCGGGAGAGAACAGTTTTGAAAAGTTTCGTTAGGTGCGTCCTGTAAAGACGTCTTACATGAAACGAAAATGCCGAGGTTCTACTTGTTCTGAAAGCCAGAAACAATAAATTACAAAAAGACTTTAAGGAAAACGAATTTCATTTCATTAAAAAATTAGACGCTGTGGAGTTTGGAGACACAAACGAAACTTTTATACTTACAATTTTCAGAGCTGTTGCAAGAGTGTTGTCAAGGCTGAAACTTACATCTGACTTGTAATTAAGAAACCAACTGGACCTGAAGACAAGGGTGGAACTTACGTTCGATTAGTAATTTAGGAACCATCTCAGAACTACCTTCCTCGTGTTCATTTGTAATTGAATATTACCGTCGAGGCTGTTCTCGTATGTTTCATTCGGTTCTGTGAGTCTCATTACGTTTGTCTTCCCGTTACAGACAGTTCAAATGGCTCTGAGCACTACGGGACTTAACATCTGTGGTCATCAGTCCCCTGGAACTTAGAACTACTTTAACCTAACTAACCTAAGGACAACACACATATCCATGACCGAGGCAGGATTCGAACCTGCGACCGTAGCGGTCACGTGGTTCCAGACTGTAGCGCCTAGAACCGCTCGGCCACACCGGCCGGCTATAGACAGTTCACTCGCCTCTCTTGCAAGAGATAAATATGGTGTGCGATGTACTCGTAGCTACTGGAAAATGATCGCGTTACTAATCTGATTGTCGCAAAGCACTTCGTTGCTCAGCGGCAGCACATCAGAACAGTGATACGACAATCGAATTACTTAAAAATATTTTGTGCTCATACACCGTGTATTTTCGGATATCGAGACAAGAAAACACGAGTGTCGCTGCTGTAATAACACTTTAATCATAATATAACACCAGAAACATTTATAAAAAGTAGTTACAGAAACAATTCCCTTTCAATATTTTGAGGTTCAAGCGTTTTGCGTTTACATTTGTCAAATTTGGTTGTGAATGTGAAACACTCCTCAGTTTTTAACGATTATTAAATTAACAACTGAAGTATTTCATAGCAGTCTGGTGAGATGATGTACTAGAACACCGTCACTTTCAACAGAACGAAAAGTTCTCTCCCTTACGTGTGTGAAACATGTACTGGAATTTTTAACAACAGTACTCCAATTAAATAACCCATCTCTGAGGGTATTTAAGAGGTATGAGCACTTGCTACTGTGTCTATAAAAACTATGTTACATCCTCCGCTGACTGTGATTCTGGTAATATGTAACTTTGACCTGAACAGTGGATGATGATTTATATTCATTTCCACCAGATTTTTTCTAGGGCATCAAAAGTTTATAACACCGGAATTCGTTTTCTCTAACATTTATTTACGAATAGCGTTAGTATGACTAGTTTACCTTCTGAGAGCTTGCTAAAAGTAATCTTACAGTTGTAGTTTAAATCTGGATTCATTTAGACTGTATATCAGAAAGCTTTGTCCATTGAATACGCCCTTCACTTTTATTATAGATGCTAACAACATGCAAATGAACTCGAAGAGAAGTAAAAGTTGTTCTATAAACTCAAATGATCCATTATAATACCGCGACTTGCTGTTGGTTGTGTGCATGTTCCATCGATCACATTTATGATCTCCCTCTGTCACGTGGAACGAGTGAGTTTTACAATTATTATACACTTTCTCAGCGGAAAACGTGGGAACATGCTGACCATTTACATGAATTTCATAAACTACTTTATTTAACTTTACGTAGTGTGATTTATACTTAACTGTATTGAGTCTCTCTCTCTCTCTCTCTCTCTCTCTCTCTCTCTCTCTCACACACACACACACACTGTCAAAGATTTTTGCGGATACTGCCGGTTTCAAATTACTAGTGATTGTCGACAATAGTTTCCACAAGGTAATAGAAGAACCATGAGGCTGTTGTCGGTATACCCAACTCTTTAAACAGATGTGTACAACAGGATGTAGAGTAGGCACCACATATTGTCCATATTACACGCTTCTGTGCAACAAAATGTTCCTTCGTGACGAGTTGTCCCAGACTTTGGTACCATGACATGAGTGTAAGAAAATTGGAAAACTGATGTCAACTTCTGAAACTTTGGGCTCAGAAATGTCTCTTTATAGGTAATTCAAAAAGCTGCAGAGCTGAGGCGTTAAGGAGTTCAGTAACTCGTCACTTCCACTTCAGGCTCTTATTAACGTCAAAAGAGAATATGCTGTTTCATTTATTGATGTACCCCGATACATACTTTCTAATTTGCGGTCAAGCCTTTTACAGTATAGAAAAGCATGCAGTGTTTTTCCTCTAAGTACGTTCAGAGACAACGCATTCACAAGGCTGTAGTTGTTAACACAGAGAAGAATTGAAATTTCTCCATTAGTCTTGTTTATAATAGTTGCACCGTCATCAATACAACTATTTTTGTGTGTTAGACATACGACAATTCTTTTATGTAGGACAACGGGCGGTCCTATACCGATCCCTTGGTATACCTGTAGAGCTTAATCCTCTTTCTGAAGTAGGTGTTTCGTTGCGCTGTATTGTTTTATTTACACAGGATGAAAGCCAGATGTCCGAAGAGCTTTGATGCTATAACACCTGAGGGTCTCTAGGAAGATACTATAAACTGCACAATCGAATTCTTTTGACAAGTCACAGAAAATGTCAGCTGAGAGTATTTTGTTATTTAAATTTTCTTTTATCTCATTCGTAGATCTAAAAATGGTTGATTGTAACTCACCAGAGTGACGTCATACTGTGTTTACGCTAGAGTATAAATAATAAAGGACTCCTCACTATCTGTACAGTATACTGTCTTGTATACAACACTGTGTCATATCGACTGGAACGTGTCAATACCAGCTAAACATTAAGACTCATGTTTGCATTTTCGTGAAAGGAATTCTGTGAGTTCTCATACTAAGACAACAATAAACTCAAATCCAAACACGATTCCCTACTATCTATTTGCTTAAAACAAGACTCATATGTTTGCACCCGTTAAAAAATCTGCGCGATTTGTAACTGTTTATTTGCTCGAAATACGATTCATTTGTATGTGCCACTCAAAAGTATTTGTCGCTGAAAAATAGCTATTCAGCAATATAAGACATAATGAAAATGAAAGCTACAAAACTAGCTACAGTAAAACACAACGGGTCTGTTTCGGCTTAATTGTTGTTATCGAGTCAGGTGCGAAAATAACATTGGTAATATTATCAATACATAAAACATGACTGTTCAATTTTTATTTTTGCATTAGTACTCGCGTCCATTGGAAGTGACGATCGTATTGCATCTACAGTAATATCTTTTCTGTCAAGTTGTGGTAAGTAAAATATTTTTTGCACTTACAAAACGTTAAAAAATATGTTTTTGAGAGATATTTTGACAGTTCTTTACTATGATACTGTATGTTTACAAAGTATATACAGCTTACCAGAGCTGATGTTGTATTTAGTTGTTTTTATTTTCCTTAGAATTTTATTTATGATCTTTGTATCTTTTGTTTCTCAGGTGATTATCCCTTTTCGTAATCTATTTCGTCAATAAGGTTTTCGAGATAGTTTTATTTCCCCTTTATCTACCGAGGGTCACACACACTCTTTTTTTTCATAGGGGTTCAAATTACGTAGTTCAAGAATCGTCCAATGCATAGGATTCATGGGACCTCCGCAAATAATGTCCGAAAAGATGGACCCCATAGAGCTGTGACTGTGCGTATAACTCACTTGTATGGTGTGAATCATCTCACGCCATAGAATAAAACCAGCTAACATCTCGCTGAAAGCTAACCGTGTGGTAAAAATAGACAGACCTGTTAGTTTAATAGTTCTCATTATTTGGCACGGAGGTGTTGCATACCAGGAAGACCTGAAAGCGATCGTCAAGACATACCTCCCAATAACACAAAATTTCACTCTCTAGAATCAAATACAAGGAGATTTTTCTTCAAATATTTTATGAACCGTCGTACAAGTAGGGAATTCCCTGTGAAAAACATATGACTAACATTTGCATCTGGCAAAGACCTGCAGCATCTCACTCCTAGATGTGAGATTATTACTATCTAATAGTAGTAATTCCTCAACCATTTGCGCAGTGATATCAGCAAATAGACAGTCAGCGGGAAGACCTGAATCTGTGTTTTGCTGTTGTGTAATTACACATGAATTCAGAGCAGTAACTATTTGACTGAATGCCTGGTTCACATTATATTGTGATTAAATATTATTTCACGTGGCTACATGTCACGCTCATCATCATTTAATTTTCATTTCACTCATAAATACGTCTTCCACTCTAGTCTGTTCCCTAATGCATTTCTTTGGTTTCTGGTCTAAGCAGTTCTCAGTGTTAGATTAGTTCAGGCACTGAAACCCCATCTCTCCCTACCATAAGTCAGAACTAACACACAGACTGCAAACTTTCCGTCCTAGACACATCGAAAGCTTAATTTTGAATAATCTGTTCAATTTACGAAAAGTACTTAACGTTTATGTCTTTTGCTACCCACCCAGTCAATGTCTTAAACTGCACCTCATAAAAAACTCATAAACTCCTCCTGTGTAAGCAGCGTTATTCCCAAAAATTTGCTTTTCAGTATGTTTTCCTGCCTTATGTTATTCTGAATACGTTTCAGTTTCAGTTCTACTTTCAAATTTGCACCTCTTCCAGTAGCTGCAGAAGTTTATTTGCATTTGCATTTTATAAGTTGTTTAAGATTAACATAGACGAACGGGACCACCCGCTCACGGGCGTACAGTACTAGCAGTCGGTTTCACTCCATGTACGGCGCCGAAAGAAGTGGAATTCAGTTTAGGACGTTACAACACAGTTGGTGCATATGCAATGCATCCCATCGAAACTCCATAGTTGAACACGAAATTTGTTTTTTTTTCCACAGCACCTTTATTCAAATAGTTTATCTTGACACGGTCGATTTCTACATATCCTGTCCGATAACCAAATGTCCACTGACACATGCTCCACGATAGCAATTGGATTGGACATCGCAGCACCTATTCGACCATGACAAAATATCTGAACAGACTTGCTGTGGAAGCTCATTTTCAACAAAATTAGTAACAGCCCTCTTGAAGCAATCTATTGATTCACATTATGTCAGTATACCAAGGAACTTACGTGTCAGTTCTACAGCTTTCATTATACTTCATCATGATGATGGAGAGTTTCGAAATGAGAGAGATCCCGTATCACCATAACCATTCTCAACAGCCGTAGAAGAGATCCGGACACGTAGAAGGAACCCAGGTTTAATAGAAAAACATCTAAACCACGTTAAAGCGAATAATATTTTATGCAGGCTCAGATTCGAACTAATGACTAGACAAAGCTCAATATCACCAAATTATAGTTGTTCTTCCTGAACAAGAGCTGTCACTTGATCACAGGCTTTACACCATTATTACGAGTTATGTCACTTTAACTGCACTTCCACTTTCCACGAGACAAAGCCTATATATATTTTAAATAAATGTGTAAGCTTCAGCTTATGAGGGGATGTGGTACAATATTTTGAGGAATTGTTTATCTTGATTTGACAGTAAGAAGCAATCAGCCTCTTCATGCACTACATCCTACTTATGTTTTTACACAGAATTGGTGATATTTTCTTAGCTTATAATATTAATTCCATCCTGTTGTTGTTATGTACTCTGTTATGGTTTAGAAATTGTTCCTTTTCGATACTTTTACCTCCAGATGTGTAATAAAGACATAATAATAAAAGTGAAACTCACTTGTATGACGTCGATCGAGATGTCTCGCTGATCTGGTCGGTGATAGCTACAGAAAAATTTGTGGGAAAAGTGAAAAGAAGACATTTATTCCAAAGTCATTCTATTTGTTCCATGTACTTTTTTTAGCATAGGTCAAGAGAGCTCATTGGAAATGACTTCGAACTATATGTCGTCTTTACACGAAAGTATCTAGCAGGAATGAAATGAAATGTGCAAAGTTTTGAGACATGTACAATATTTTTATTTTTCAAAAGTAATAGCAACAAAAGTCCCTTTTTGTGCGCTGCTGAAAATGTGCTTTCTTGAGAATGAACAAGTCCATTTATATATTTTTTTTTTTCACGGGAGTTGGCAACGACACAAACTGCAAGAACGTCACAGCTGCAATCCGAATTAGGAACTTTCACAAGCTGCTGCCCTACAATTGCATCTGGCCAATCCGTGTCCGACACTTTGAGATGCGACTACGGTTGTTACTAAACGAAAATTAACAGGAAAGTGCCCCCACATCAATACTCTGGTCCATCGTCTCCAACCGTGCTCTCGTTAAAGTCATCACAATCAAAACTGAAAGTAGGCTGCTGTAGTGAATCTCCTGAATACTTAATTGTCCGGATGTTTGTCACTATCTAAATTGCATACCACAAAAAAACCATCTTTCAGTGAGAGTAATCATAAGGCAGAAAATGTTTCAAGCCTGCAGTTAATTCTAAGGTACGCAATACTGCTAATGTCAAGATGTAGCCCGTCAAATTATCCGAAAACTTCCTCTCTAAATGGAAAAAGTGTCCTCGTTAAGTGCATCTGTAATGCCGATTAGAGATGTTACTGATAAAGTCGATAATTACACAAGCCATCTGCTGGTGTAGCATTTTTCTGGAAAAATTCCTGGGCTACACGAACAACAGAGACGATGCAGGCAGTATAACTTTGGAGGTTGACGTTATGTTGTGACAGCATTATCACGAGTTGGAACGCTAATTACTTTATTAAGGGCGAAAACACGAGAGCACGCAGAAAAAAGGGAAGCATTGTGGCCTTATTATCTGGTGACATAATTAATTTACGCTGTCAGCCACTCTCGCAGCGTCCCCACGAATTAAAAATGAAGATGTATTTTTGTTAAATGGAGAGTGGCGTGGACAGCAGTGATAAAAAAAGGAGTGGCGAGAGGACAGAAGACGATAAGAAAACCGGGCACCCGAAGTTATTTTGCAGTAGTTGGCTGTCCGTGGTAAACTGGTAGCGCGGTTATTGAAGCAGCTGTTGCCCAGAAGCGGACAGCCGGTGGCTCAAGACGTGACGGAGAGGGGAAGGTCGGCGGACGGCATGGTCAACCGCGTAATTGCGTGACATTCCCGGAGACAGGGGCGTTATCTGGTGAAACGCTAGACGGCCAGAGTCGGACCCAGGAAACGCGCCACGTATTCGTGGAAGCGCCAGCACGCTCGCGGGAATTAAAGCTGTAATTGATGGCATGTGTCCAGCCTCGGAGGGGCTATTATTAGTGGTGGGGGAGGAGGGGGAGGGGGAAGGGGAGGGGGGCACAGAGCGCCCTAAGACGGTCCCAGCACAAGGCGGGCTCTGTTCCGGTGACGATGGCCATCCCAACTCCTGCCGCGGCCGAGAGCAAGAAATACCTCCGGGGCGAGTCTGAAACGAGTGCTGGAGTCCAGCAACGCAGTGGACAGGTTTGGAGGCTGGTCCTCGGGGAAGCACCTTTCAGTTTTTCCAAGAGACAGAAAATGCGCTTTAAATTGTACTGCCTTTATCAAGGCGAATTTAAGATGGGTACAAAGTTAGCCTTTCCCTACGCCTATTTGCAAACACAGACATATGAAGCCTATGAAATAAATATAAAAGAAATAAACAAAGAATTTATAAAAATGAACCATAGTGAATCCTGGGCAAGATTCATTTGAACATGACATTCACAAAGGACAGAACATTGAAGCATATGAATAAAACAGAAAAAGGTACTGAAAACATTACCATAATAACAGAAAATCAACGGATACGCCACTACAGAAATTTATGGTATGATGAAGACAGTGAAGGAAGTTATTTTATAAAACCTGATAATAATTCTGTAGATAAAATAGGCACAAAAAAGAGTTAAAAGCACCTTTAAATGTAGAAAGAAATAGAAAAGCTATTGGCCTAGATGACATTAATATCGAATTAATCAAACAGGGAGGAATCATTTTAGAATTATTCCTTCGTTTTTAATTATGTGTTGGAAGAATGGTTCCATACCTGAAGAATTGAACCCAACTAAAGTTACATCTACATTTTAAAAAGGCAATAGGAAAGACACAGAAAATTATGGAGGAATTATTTTATTAAACACTGACATAAAATTTATGGGAAAATTCTTAATTAAGGGTTACAAACTACCGCTGATGCACTAATTACACGAGAACAATGAGGCTTCAGAGAGAGACGTTTGTGCAATGACGATATATTTATAATAAGACGAGTTATTGAAAAACGTAGCGAATTCGGCTTAGAAAGGCATTTAGCATTTATTGGCTATCAGAAAGCCTGTTATAAGGAAAAAAAACCCTTTTGTCGATAATAATGGAAATGAAAGGTTTCCATAAACACTTTTTAATGCCATAAAGAGTCTACATGTAAACACAAAAATAGTTATAAGTTCAGGTTCGAAAATACTAGATGAAATTTCAGCAAATCAAGGTGTTCGACAGGGGTCAGTCTATCAATCACTTTATTTAATTTATATATTGATGACATAGTTACGAAGTGAAAAGATTAAATACAGCTTGGAATTAAAATAGGATTCTAGGTACCACTAAATACTCTGCCATATGGAGATGACCAAGCAGTTGTATAGGGAACTGAAGATAATGTACGAAGAGCAGTACATAGGTCGAGCCAAAACGCGATATATTACAACTTAACTATATCTGCAAATAAGACAACGATAATGGCGTTCAAAGGAAAGAATCCAGTTAGATCGAAAATAATAATAAATGAGAAAAATTTTGGAACAAGTTTCCTACTTCAGTTATCTAGGATGTTTGATGACAACGACAACTGCTGAACAGTTGGAAGAACTTTGGAAAGAAAAACAAGAAAGCAAAAACAAGTGAAATTTTATAAATTTATAGCTATACACACTCTGGTATACGGTTTCTTATCATGGACAGTAACAAAAAAAGAAAAATCAAGTCTAAAAGCAGCAGAAATAAAGTTCACGAGCTGTGTAATAAAATGGATAAAATAAGTAATGAAACAATAAGATCAGATTTAAAACTCTTTTCAGTTAATGACAAGGCAGGAGAACAGAAAGAAACGGGAGGAACACTTTGATAGAGTGACAGAAAACAGACTGTCAAAAACGATAGTGAATTATCAGCCGACTGGAAAGAGAGAACTAGATAGACCTCATAAGAGATGGATGGGTCGATGATAGGGGCCGGAACAGGTGACTACAACACCTAATCCTTTTAAGGAGACGATGCTGATAACGGTAAACTTTGTTACCTCTTCTCTCAACTTCATGTGGCTAAGATATCTCTTGGCAGAGGGGTGTTTATTGAGGGGAGGGGACCAACTACCTAAACCAGATGGGTATTATAGAAGTCTAAAAAATGGAGAAAGCACATCGACAGAGGCAGGAACAAGTTGTTAAGGCAGCGGGTAGCCTTCATAGCCTTCCTCGATGAGAACGGTACATTAGAATGGATAGTAGTGCCGTTTGAGGAAATTTTAGAATGTAAATTAGCACATAAATTCAAATGGGGAGTGGTTGTGTATGGTATGCAGGGCAATCACAGTGCAGAGGATCTTGAGCCATGTGGTAATACAGCAGTCGTGATTTGACATCCCACTAATCAACACTACCTACGTTAAAGGAAGCGTCTCCTGGTACAATAGAATTGTCGCTTGACTGATGTACGATTGAGTACCGCACCAGAGGTCCAACGGAATCCTTGGCCTTTACTGAACGCGAGGTGAACTGATCAGCCGTGTTGCGAGGTAAGTATCAAACTGCTAAGCACTTTACTTAAGAGCGACAAACATCTTTTTAAGTAAAACTGGGCTTCGGAAATGCCAGTCTCTCAGGCAAATCCTTTCGGCCACGGAGTGTTAACAGTATTTTGTGAGATGGAAGTTGGAAGACGAACAGAGATTTGAGAAAAGCTGAAGATGGAGCGTGCAAGAACCAGTGCTTGAAATTGACAGAGATCTGAATTAGACTCGCGTCCTGTTCACTAGCTAAATTATCACGATTTCACACATCTAGAATGCTTACGGCACAATAAAGTGGGCTTTCATTGTTGCCACTGGACAGTGCTATTACAGTAGCTAAATAAGAGAATGTCACCGATCTTTTCAAAATTTTTCCATTTTTACTGCATGTTTCGTTTTGCTAAATTAAGTGATCATATAGACTACACAAAAAACTTTTGCTCACGTTATTAATATAAATAAGTAACATTGTATTTGTGCAAATAGTAATTGTACTTCCGAAGCGGTTACACACGTAACTTATATAGGGACGATGGAGACAATGGACCAGACCAAGGTAAGATACAATGATTGCTGATCTGTACTTAACATACGCATTCACAGTTGTGTTTAAGCTTAGAGCCGCGCACGTATTATACGTTAGCCCATGTTATCGGAAATGAATGCTGCCTAGCGGAAGAGGACTACTGTTTCACAAGAACTACATCGCTAAATCTTATATGTACAACACTCTGTCCATCATAACTTATATATACAGAGGGGCCGCAGGTAAGTATGTACACACAAGGCAGAGCACAAAGGGCGACGGTCTGGATTTGTAGCCGCTGGGATGGTTCCGAAATGGGTTGCCACGGTCCAGGCCGGCTGGCGTGGCAGCTCTCTCTGTCGCATATCTATGATGACGTCTCAGGCGCAGGTGGAACAGCCCTTCCATCCCATCGCAAGCCAGCGTCACATAACATACATCATCAGTTCTTGTGCCCATTTTGCGCCAACGAAACACTGTATTTTTGCAGACATTTTCACACAGTCATAATAATAATTACTGTTAAGCGGTACTGAAAGATTAACCGGATTATAATGTGAATGTGTTCTTGCTACAAAGAAGGCTACTGCAATTACTATGCGCAGTGACAGGATATCTGAGGTGTTGATCAAGTAACCCTTACTTGCGTGCGCTTGACGTACGCTGTAGTCACATACTGGCTATGAGAATTGGCGAGAATACTTCCTAGTCTGTGAAGAAACATTTAATGCACTGCCTGAAGGCACATGATTCTTCTGCCGCTCATATTACCGTCCAGGAAAGCAAAGTGAGAATTGGAATTCGTAAATTTATTATCAACGTAGAAATCCAAAAGTGTCTGCTTCTTATTACGTAAGCTTGACGAACTTCCGAAGTCACAACAAATGTGAATTCATCACTTTTACCGAACTTTTTCTTTAAAATTTAGTTTTGAAGCACTTCTTGCGACTTCTAATATAATAAATTACACCGAGGAAAGTGCAAAATGACAGAGTAGGCCGTGAAAAGTGCTGAATGCTGCCCTCTTTGTGCACATTCGTTTAATGCGTTTGCACTGTCTTTTAGCGGAAATATCTGCTCCACACTCGTCTCTTGTTGTGTCAGTATTGAAGAAGTCAAAAACTGTCAATGAAGTAAAAACAATAATATAATATGTTACAAAATTTCGTGTCAGATTTCCTCCGAGAATCGTTTCTCGTTTTCATGACGGTGTTGTACGTCAGTAGCTCAACTGTGCGTGTCTGGGAGAAGTACTGAAGGGTGGCCCTACTAATGTACTATAGTGGTACAAAAATGCATGTTTTTGTGCTCACGGTGGTGATAAAACGCCAGAGGGCAGAAATTTGCACAATTTTAACGGAAGTTTCTCCCATGAAAGGGTTTCCTCTACTTAAGGAATGCTGTCAGGGAGACGAATGTCTCATTCGCGTATTGTCATACACTTTGAAACTAAGCAGATATCATCATAGGGGTTATTATCTTAGAAATAATACAACATTGGGAAGAATGTGCGAATACGTAAATTCTAGAGCCCTTCGAGGGAATATCGTGCGTGTGGATACAAATGTCGATTCAAATAACTCAAAATCATCTTGTAGATACAGCAATACATTGTTAATGTCACTGCTGAGTGCGAAATATATATCACCGGTATAGTTAATGGAAGTCTCGAGTCTTTCTCTGCATCGTACCACCATCTGCACTGCCCTCCACAGAAGAGTCCGCACTCTGTCGGTACATCAATGTTGGAACACTGAGCCCCCTTTTGTCGTGCTACCCGTGTCACCACATCAGTCACTGCGATGCTATTGAGTGTTGTCCGTTAAGCACCAAATACTTCCTTCAAACGACGTAATTTAGACGGTGGTATTGTTGAATACCTACAATCCGATGAGATGTAGCGAACCGACGTGCTAAGAGATGCTGTTGTGGAAAATTATGTGCCGCAAAGTGTTTTGTCGGGCACAGTAATCCGTTCAGCGCGGAAGAAATGTCCACCGTCGAGAGCGGAGGAATTGCTTCACCACGGTGACGAGGTGTCTCGGGGCAGTAAGAGGTGCGGCGTCGCGGGAGAACTCGCGGCAGAGGGCGGGTGCGGCGGTGGCAGGAGGCGGCGTCGCGCTGCATGCTGGGAAGCCTCGCGGGCCGCGCGCGGGCCCTGCGAGCGCGCTGGCTAGGGTCACTGCCCGTACCCGTAGCCAGCGGCCCACTGTCACAAGGAGTGGTAGTCGTGGATGAGCGCGTCGGCGGCGGCGGGCGGCGCCGCGTGGTGGTGGTGGTGTAGGTGCGCGCCGCCCACGCCCACCCCCACGCCGACGCCCACGCCGACGCCCACGGCGGGCTGCGGGCACGCCGGCGGCAGCAGCTGCGACTGGTAGGCGGAGGCGGCGGCCGCGGCGGCCAGCGTCGCGTTCGACATGACGGTCGCCTGCAGGCTCGCCACCGACGGCTTCAGGTCCACCGCCCCCGCGCCGCCGCCGCTTCCACCCCCGCTCGCTGCGGCGCTCGGGTACAGCTCCGCGCCGTGGTGCGCCGTCTCCTGCAACACCGAACCATCTTTTCAGTCAACTTATCTCCACTCTGAGCTTCTTGTGCCCAGATTTTCCTATTATTTCATTTATTTTATCTAGAGTAAGACATAACACATAATACCACTTAATAAAATACAGTATATAAGTATATATAGTCTACAAAAAAAAACGTAAGTATCCATATATATGTCATATATTAAAAAAACTGACAAGTGCGAGTAAAAACGTAATATCACTACTGGCCATTAAAATTGCTACACCAAGAAGAAATGCAGATGATTAAACGGGTATTTATTCGACAAATATGTTATACTAGAACTGACATGTGATTACATTTTCACGCAATTTTGCTGCATGGATCCTGAGAAATCAGTACCCAGAACAACCACCTCTGGCCGTAATAACGGCCTTGATACGCCTGGGCATTGAGTCAAACAGAGCTTGGATTGCGTGTACAGGTACAGCTACCCATGCAGCTTCAACACGATACTACGGTTCATCAAGAGTAGTGACTGGCGTATTGTGACGAGCCAGTTGCTCGGCCACCATTAACCAGGCGTTTTCAGTTGGTGAGAGATCTGAAGAATGTGCTGGCCAGAGCAGCAGTCGAACATTTTCTGTATCCAGAAAGGCCCATACAGGACCTGGACCTGCAACCTGCGGTCGTGCATTATCCTGCTGAAACGTAGGGTTTCGCAGGGATCGAATGAAGGGTAGAGCCTCGGGTCGTACGTAACACATCTGAAATGTTCAAAGTGCTGTCAATGCGAACAAGAAGTGACCGAGAAGTGTAACCAATGGCACCCCATACTACTACACCGCTTGATACGCGATGACAAATACACGCTTCCAATGTGCGTTCACCATGATGTCGTCACACACGGTTGCGACCATCATGATGCTCTAAACAGAACCTGGATTCATCCGAAAAAATGACGTTCTGCCATTAGTGCATCAGGTTCGTCGTTGAGTACACCATCGCAGGCGCTCCTGTCTGTAATGCAGCGTCAAGGGTAACCGCAGCCACGGTATCCGAGCTGATAGTCCATGCTGCTGCAAACGTCGTCGAACTGTTCGTGCAGATGGTTGTTGTCTTGCAAACGTCCCCATCTGTTGACTCAGGGATCGAGACGTGGCTGCACGATCCGTTACAGCCACGCGACTTTATCAAAGTCGGAAACGTGATGGTACGCATTTCTCCTCCTTACACGAGGTATCACAACAACGTTTCACCAGGCAACGCCGGTCAACTGCTGTTTGCGTATGAGAAATCGGTTGGAAACTTTCGTCATGTCAGCACGTTGTAGGTGTCGCCACCGGCGCCAACCTTGTGTGAATGCTCTGAAAAGCTAATCGTTTGCATATCACAGCATCTTCTTCCGGTCGGTTAAATTTCGCGTCTGTAGCACGTCATCTTCGTGGTGTAGCAATTTTAATGGCCAGTATTGTATGTATATAGATGGTCCATTTGCTCGTTTTGATGTGTGAGTTTCCAAATATCAAAGTATGCTACATAAATGGCCGTTTCTTTTGATTCGATTGGCATGCGACGTCGCAAAAGGCCAACGATGTTTACAAACATTCTACGCTCCACAAATTGTCTACCGTGCAACCAAAATATTGGCTGCCAACAGCATCAGCGGACGGGACTGGAAATATTCAATGGTGCGCACACAATGAGGCTATGGGACGTAGTTGAACTGCTTGGTCGACGAGTAACTCACAACAGTGCTACAGTGCTGTTGGTACTGACAAAAAGGAGAGCAGTGTTAACAATAAACAAAGTGAAAACATTGTATTATATTTACAAAAACAGTTGTCGAAGTTGATATTTCGTTAGAAAGGAACCCAAGGAATTTATCTGGGTGAGAAAGAAGTGACAGATGAAATATTAGCGTTTCTGCAAGACGAGTCAGTGAAATGTGTGGTGTCGTATATGCTCGACTGTGCGGACAGTGTACATGAGGAGTACAATGATCACGATACATGCTTAACAAGTGTAAGTGATACTGAAACAGGTGTTCAGCAATGTAGTTCACCATCCTGCTCGAAAAAGGGGCCGCAACCCACGCCTCCAGCGAAACGTAGTGTAGTACAATCGTTGCCCAAAGACGTATTTGAAATGTAAATTTTTCGACAAAGTCCCCATCTAATTGGGCTAAAATCTGACGTAAATCGAAATGCTGTGTGTAAGTCGTTACATTAAGAACGTTTCTCATGCAATGTGTGGTTGGGGGTAGTAGATGTTGGTTTCTCTGGGCCGCATGTTCTTCCAGAAAAACTTGAACGACAGGATTACTTTCGTTTTTTGGGGCAGCATAATCCCGGGATTATGTGAGGATGTTTTCCGTGGGAAAGTTGGAAAACGTGGTACATTCATAATGGGGCGTCAGTGTATTTCTCTGCTGATCTAAGAGGGCATGTACTGCGCCATTGTGCCCACGCTGGATAGAGCGAGCCGGGCCTTAACTTAGGTCCTGACATCAGCAGCTCCGATTTTTTTGTATTTTTCAGTCTGGGTTCATCTCTTAAGTGTGCAGCACTCATTTCGATAAGATGAGGAACTGGAGTAGCGAATTTTCCAATCTTGTCAAGATTATAAACGAAATGACCAATTTATTTGGTTACGCCGTTTTTAGCTTATTAGGCCAGCTTCAGACTTTAACTGACTATCGCCATTGAAAAGGGTAAAATACTGGTAAACACTATATAAAAAGATGTTAAACATCGAGAGAGGTACAAACACAGGGTAAACCTCATTTTCGACTGTGCAGTGGTAACGTAATTGGAAATGTTAAAGTTAAACGGGAAATAAATATAAAGGGACCAAACCAGAAAAAGATTAGCACTAAACCTCGAAAAAACTGTGTGTGTGTGTGTGTGAGTGTTTTTGTAATTGCGTGTGCTCGACCGAAGATGAGGTGAGAGGGAGGAGGACAATATTAGCAAAGAATTATAGTTAACAGAAGAGGGAAAGTGCACAATAAAATAAAATTAATGCAGTACAAGGCTACTAAGGAATAGCTTGAAGAGGAAAAAGATGCAGAAACAAAGATGGAGGTGACATTTATATCGGAAAATACATAAGCTACATGAGATATCTGTGGCATGGAGACTTTCTCTTATTATAGTGAAGATGTACAAATTAGAAAACTACAGAGTATATGGAGTACATAGACAACCTCAAGAAAGTAAATAAATACAAGAAATAATGGAGGCATACAATAGAACAGACAGTTTGGGCAGAACTGGGGAAAATGTGAAGTTTAAGTGAAGGTTAGATGAGGGGAGCTGCTGAGCTGTGTCTAGTGGTCTGATGGTCTGAGCACTGATGTTTACTGCTTCCAACAGATTCAGTTATGTGGAGATATATCGGGATGATACAGGAATGTTTAAAATAATTAGTTATTCACTGCTGGCACACGTCCAGACCTGCATGCAGATGCGAGAACGTGTTACCCTTCTCTGACAGGTGCGGGTCAACAGTATACTGTAACATTTAACGTGCTGAAGCTCTGCTATTTGTTTAACGTAAGCTGTGGGTGAAATTCAAGTCCATGTAGCAGGTGACTTGATGAAAAAGTTTATATTTGAAAAACCTTTTTACTAACTCGAACAATACTTCAATGGGGGCTCATAACCACACTTCCGCAATTATCTAGTAAACTGCTCGTATTCGGAATCATGTTACCTGGAATATATTTGCTTGTATTATAGTACATTTTCACTCGTCTATCATCATTTTCACTATTAATTACGGTACACCTCGTAAAAGCTGCTTTGCGCGTTATCTAAGACACTGTGAGTAACCATGCGACACAGAGACATGAAGCTTCTTATGCTGCAATACTGGGTATGATAGTCTCAGTCTTTTCCTTTTATAGTGGAACCGGAATCCTCTCTCCCCGACTCCCACTCTTGACGTTGACTTGGGAACATCAGGTCCATGAACGGCTGCAAATGGCCTCCAAGTGAAATATCGGTTCAGTTGGACCAGAGCACCCAACACGGCAAACCATACCATTATGGAGCCACCACCCTCTTGTACAGTACCTGGTTCACGACTTGAATCCATAGCTTCGTGTAGTCCACACCACACTCGAACCCTACCATAAGCTCTTACCATTGAAATCGGGACTCATCTGATCAGGCCACCGTTTTCCAGTCATCTACGGTCCAACCGATATATTCACGAGCTCACGAAAGCCGCTGCAGGCGATGTCGTGCTATTAGAAAAGGCTCTCTAGTCCGTCACCTAATGCCGTAGCTCATTAACATTGATTTCTGCCGTTATCTCACGCATAATTGTCTGTCTGTTAACACTGACACGTCTATGCGGACGCTGCTGCTCTCGGTCGTTAAGTGAAGGGCATCGGCCACTGCGTTGTCCCTGGTGGGGGGTAATGCCTGAAATTTGGTATTCTCGTCACGGTCTAGACACTGTGGCTCTCAGAATACTGAATTCCACAATTATTTCCATAACTGAATGTCCCACGCGTCTACCTCGAACTACCATTCCGCGTTCACATTTGTTAATTCCCGTCGAGCGGCCATAATCAGTTGGGAAACCGTTTCCCATGAATTGACTGTGTACAAATGACAGCTCCGGGCATTCACTGCAGTTTCATACTTGTGTACGAGATACTACCGCCCTCTGTGTATCTCCATATCGCTGTCCGATGACTTTTGTCACTTCAGTGTAGTCTGGATAATTTACGCGCCGTGAATTACAACGTCTCAAGATATACAGGGTGGTCCATTGATCGCGACCGGGCCAAATATCTCACAAAATAAGCGCCAAGTGAAAAAACTACAAAGAACGAAACTTGTCTAACTTGAAGGGGGAAACCATATGGCGCTATGGTTGGCCCGCTAGTTGGCGCTGCCATAGGTTCAAAAGGATATCAACTGCGTTTTTTAAAATAGGAACCCCCCTTTTTTATTACATATTCGTCTAGTACGTAAAGAAATACGAATGTCTTAGTTGGACCACTTTTTTCGCTTTGTGATAGATGGCGCTGTAATAATCACGAATCTATGGTTCACAATTTTAGACGAACAGTTGGTAACAGGTAGGTTTTTTAAATTAAAATACAGAACGTAGGTAAGTTTGAACATTTTATTGCGGTTGTTCCAATGTGATACATGTACCTTTGTGAACTTAACATTTCTGAGAACGCATGCTGTTACAGCGTGATTACCTGTAAATACCACATTAATGCAATAAATGCTCAAAATGATGACCGTCAACCTCAATGCATTTGGCAATACGTGTAACGACATTCCTCTCAATAGCGAGTAGTTCGCCTTCCGTAATGTTCGCACATGCATTGACAATGTGCTGACGCATGTTGTCAGGCGTTGTCGGTGGATCACGATAGCAAATATCCTTCAACTTTCCACACAGAAAGAAATCCGAGGACGTCATATCCGGTGAACGTGCGGGACGTGGTATGGTGCTTCGACGACCAATCCACCTGTCATGAAGTATGCTATTCAATACCGCTTCAACCGCACGCGAGCTATGTGCCGGACATCCATCATGTTGGAAGAAGATCGCCATTCTGTCATTCAGTGAAACATCTTGTAGTAACATCGGTAGAATATTACGTAGGAGATCAGCATACGTTCCACCATTTAGATTGCCATCTATGAAATGGGGGCCAGTTATCCTTCATCCCATAATGCTGCAGCATACATTAACCCGCCAAGGTCGCTGATGTTCCACTTGTCGCAGCCATCGTGGATTTTCCGTTTCCCAATAGTGCATTTTATGCCGGTTTACGTTACCGCTGTTGGTGAATGACGCTTCGTCGGTAAATAGAACGCGTGCAAAAACTCTGTCATCGTCCCGTAATTTCTCTCGTGCCCGGTGGCAGAATTGTACACTAGCTTCAAAGTCGTCGCCATGCAATTCCTGATGCATAGAAATATGATACAGGTTCAATCCATGTTGATGTATTATTCTCAACACCGATGTTTTTGAGATACCCGAATCTCGCGCAGTTTGTCTGCTACTGACGTGCGGATTAGCCGCGACAGCAGCTAAAACACCTACTTGGGCACCATTTGTTGCAGGTCGTGGTTGACGTTTTACAAGTGGCTGAAGACTTCCTGCTTCCTTAAATAACGTAACTATCCGGCGAACGGTCCGGACACTTGGATGATTTCGTCCAGGATACCGAGCAGCATACATAGGACACGCCCGTTGGGCATTTTGATCACAACAGCCATACATCAACACGATATCGACCTTTTCCGCAATTGGTAAACGGTCCATTTCAACACAGGTAATGTATCACGAAGCAAATACCGTCCACACTGGTGGAATGTTAAGTGATACCACGTACTTATACGTTTGTGGCTATTACAGCGGCATCAATCACAAAGTGAAAAAAGTGGTCCAACTAAAAAATTGATATTTCTTTACGTACTACACGGATATGTAATAAAAATGGGGGTTCTTATTTCAAAAAAAGCAGTTGATATCCGTTTGATGTACAGCAGCGCCATCTACTGGGCCAACCATAGCGCCATCTGGTTTCCCCCTTCAAGCTAGACGAATTTCGTTCTTTGTAGTTTTTTCGTTTGATGCTTAATTCATGAGATATTTGGCCCCGTCACTATCAATGGACCAACCTGTATACGCAGTTTCCAACTGCACGCGTCTCTACGGTCCCAACGAATGTGAAGCAGCACTTTAGCTGAAGCCGTATGCGAACGAGTGCAAGAGTGAAACTTGTGATTGAGGACTGATTAAATGAAATAAAAACTGTGCGCCGCTGCTAGTTGATTGCTTCTGTAAGACGACGAGCCAGCCCACGCGCCGGAGTGAGCCGTGCCGAAGTTGTGACACCCCCGCCGCCCCCTCTCGCTGTCCCGTGTCGCCGGCTGAACGCGGCCTGGCGGTGCGGCGCGCGCGGAGATGTTATCTGGCGGCCCGAGGACGAGGACGATGCCTATCTGGGCCAGCCCTGGCCCCGCGGCCTTCGACACCTGGCCGCCCGCTATCCACGTGAAATATCTCTTTTTATAGCAGTCCGCCCGGTATTTTTATCCGCCCCTCCGTATTTACGCTGCACATGCGATAGCCCCGCACTATAGAAGGAGGTGTAAATGGAGTTTAAGGCCGCCGCCTTGTGACGGACGGCTGTTCGGGAGAGGGACCGCCGTCCCGGTTTCCATTCTGTTCCCGCTATCACCTCCCAGACATCTAACCCCCGCAGTTCCACTTGCTGCCGCAGTGTCTGCACACAAAATTATGTGCTCTTTCGTGGAATCTCTATTTATAACACTGGTCGCACAAAACGTTTCACTATCTTTTGAGCAACAAGTGCTTCATTCAGAAAGTAAGATATAAAATCTCGGAAAATACCTCTGGAGTTCTATATTTTCCTGTCAATAAGATATCTGTAGACAGGGCGGAGCAAAATAACCCGATTAAAGGGTCAGAGAGGAGTTGAGAACGTCCAGTCCACCAAAATGTTTCAAGTAACTACAGGTCAGAAACGCACCATTTTGGAACTACGCCTGTGAAACGAAATCCAATCACCATACCGAAGTTTCAACTGCTACAGTTATCCTCATTATGTCAGGAGTTATTGAAAGGGTGCGCCAGCCATTTCGTCTTCATAGCAAAATTGAAATCTGAAATTTCTGTAAAAGAAGTATGATTTGAGAAAAAAATGATTAACATTATTTTTTTTATGTCGGTCGTCTTGGACCACACTTTCTGATCTACTGTACTTATGACAAGTCCATTCATGCTCTCTGTACGTTAGCAAAGATTAAAGCATATGGGCTTTAGCCTTCGTGATTAAAAACATTCCACGACTCAGTACCTCATACCAAGTACCTTAATGCAGTGCTGTGCGGTATTTATAGCACCGTTGATTTAATAGTCAAGCTTAAATCAGTAAAAACCACAGATAATTCACGTGTAACGTAACCAGCCATGAATAGGAATTTTTAGTTTGCCTAGCTTTGACTCTTCAGTTGGAAACATTACCTTCAGCTAATTTAATGCTACTCTGTGATTAAGATATTGTAGAAGAAGAAGTCGTGGAAGGGCACTTCGGAATAGTCTGGAGAAAACAAGAAGTCCCAAGAAACCGTTGAAGTTTTTCCTGACGTGTTACATCCGCAATGATTGTCTCACTTGGCGGTAAGCCAGAATCTGTGTCTGTGTGTGTGTGTGTGTGTGTGTGTGTGTGTGTGTGTGTGTGTGTGCGTGTGTGTCCTCACTCACCAATAACGCTGGTTACATGTATCAAAGCAATATATATCCACAGTGCATGAAGATCTATATTAGTAACCGACTAAACCGGTTAGTGGTTCATGGTTCATGGCTCATGGCTCATACTCCCAGTTGCAGGATGGCCGTGAAATGGCTTCCTGGATAACAAAATTTAGTTTTCAGTTTTCAATACTTCATAATATTGATGGATTTAATTATTTAAAATGCCGCCATAATCAACTGATTAAGGGGTATGATCTTACTTTAAAGGTTTAACACAATAAAACAACTTTACTGTTACAAACTGCGTATATGTCTTGAGGCGAGCAAATTACCCCAGTACTTCAGGCGCTTACCAACTTCCAACAAACTTTAAACATAGTTTAAAGCCTTTATGAAAGTCTTTTCGTTGACATCCCCGCACAATGATGCAAGGAAGTAATTTTATCACTTACTGCATATTCGCTGTTCTTGTAGTATAACTTCGGGATCAAGCATGACGTTTCAATTTCTTGCTTCTTTTCTATTAACTCTGTTCTCAATTCGCAACATACTTTACAGGCAGCATCTAAATACACTGATCAGTCAGAAAATTATAACCATCCGCCTATTATCGATATAAACCGGTTCAGGTGAGAGCAGCGTCACCTGGCGAGGACTGACTGCTAGTCAGACACACGTACAGTGCACGAGGTATCAGTGAAAGTGCTGTCATTGTGTAGAATGGGATGTCGCGCGATCTATCTGAATTTGACGGACGGCAGATTTTGTAGGCCTGGGGGCTGGGCACGAGCATTTTGGAAACTGCACGAGTTGTCGGGTGTTCAAGGAGTGCAGTGGGGTGTGTCTTCAACCTGGCGAAACCAATGTGAAACCATGTCCATGGGTTGTGGGTCGGGCGATTACCCCTCATTACAGATGTCGGACGTCGTAGGCTGGCAGACTGTCGAAAAAGTACAGGCAGCGAACTATGGCGGAACTAACATTAGACTTCAATGCTGGGCAGCGTAAAAGTGTATCTGAACACAAAGTGCACCGAAAACTCGTAACGATGGGCCTCCACAGCCGATGACCCATGCATGTACCAATGTTAACACCACGACATCGGCAACTAGGAGTGAAGTGAGCACGTGACCTTCGGCGCTGGACATTGCGCAGTGTCAGAGCGTGGCATGATATGATGAATCACGATACGTTCTTCATCGTGTTGATGGGAGGGCGCGAATCCGTAGTCTTCCAGGGGAATAGGTTCTTGACACCTGTACTGCGGGACGGAGACTGTCTGGTGACGGCTCCCTTATGCTCTGAGGAACATTCATGGGTCCAGTGTAGCTCGTGCAAGGCATTATGACCACCAAGGAGTATCGTACAATGGTTGCATAATACGTTCATTCCTTCATGATGATCACGTTTCTCTACGGCAGTGACAATTTTCAACAAAATAGCCAGCCGGTCTGGCCGAGCGGTTCTAGGCGCTTCAGTCTGGAACCGCGCGACCGATACGGTCGTAGGTTCGAATCCTGCCTCGGGCATGGATGTGTGTGATGTCCTCTGGTTAGTTAGGTTTAATTATTTCTAAGTTCTAGGGGACTGATGACCACAGATGTTCAGTCCCATAGTGCTCAGACCCATTTGAACCATTTTTGAACCAACAAAATAATGCGCCATGTCACAAGGCCATGAGTCTGATTGAGTGGTTCGAGAAACGCAGTGGCGACTTACAATTGATGTGTTGGCCCCAACAACTCGCCGGATCTGAACCTGCTCGATCACATCTGGGATGTGATTGAACGTGGCGTCAGAACAAGTCCCACTTACCCCTCCCCTGAATTTACGGGAATGAGGTTACTTAAGTGTGCACACGTGATCTCAACTTCCTCCAGCGGCCTACTAAGGCCTCTTTGCTTCCATGCCATGACGCGGTGCCTCTGTTATCCCTTCCGAAGATGGACATGGCTACTGGGTAGGTTGTCTTAATATTCTGACTGCTCAGTGTGTACTACCTGCAAAGTTATATCATTGTAAGACACATACTTCAGTTGATACGATGTTATCTACATTGAGATGTGTGAAAAACTACCTTTTGCTTAAAATGGAGCGCAAATTACCCAGATTATATTCATACATAATGAGAGCACATAGCAGCTTCCATCAAGCTTTGAACATGATCCCCAAACTTTTCTAAGTTTTTTGCCGCTTACATGCTTAACGTCAAAAATTTAACCTATTCATTCATTTGTAAAGTAATCAGACGCTTGAAGATGTTTTACACAAGGGATTTTGATTCTCTAAGAATCTCCAAATGACGTTTTGGTTGCAATTAAGAAATGATGTTTGAAGATACCGGGTATACGACAGCGTTTGCAGAGCAGCTTCGTTCGGTTCAAACTTCTCACGTGTAGGCACTGTTTTGGTGACAGCTTCATACCACGTTGCCTGTATGAATGACGTAGCATTCGAAGGAAAACATTGCTCTATATCTACAGCAGATTGTGCTGTGGGAACTTTGTTGATAGGGAGTGGGGACGAAGAGGGCTAAACAAAGAACTGTATATAAATGACACTGAGCTACGAAGCACTCCCCACTTGATTAAGGGCTTGGTAATAGACGGTAATGTGTTCTGGTACAACATTAGCAGCGAAGAGTCAATTTCCTGGTGAAAAGATGGGTACAGGTATTTAGTTATAATGATTCTGTATGATCTTTGAGAATAATCGACAAGCTGTGGCTTTCTGGATTTTTAAGTCCAAGTCCCATAATTTGCTGTGTGTGATGGTAGCTTTGAAAGGTACTTTGAACACATTGTATTGCCAGATGTACCAAGCAGTCGAGGCCAGGACTTGCTGTGCTAGCGCTTTAGGCATGGACAGCACTGTTGGTACAAAGTATGTAAGCATGGTGTAAGAATGGTGTAAGTATGATATAAGAGTGTACTGGTTGACGAAGAAGACGTTTTGGAGGCGTTAGAGGTACCTCATGTTTTGCCCTCGTAAGATGGATTTTATGTTTTCCAGCTTAACACACAACTCATGGCAACCAAGGGTGTTGTAGTTCGTGCAGACCTATGGGCAAGACTGTAGGTTTGTACATCTACAAGAGCGCACTGTTGTACTGTCGGTAGTTATCTAGAATCCGTTGGGCGAAGTGTGTCTCTGTCATCTTGAAGTATCAAGATGACATCATCTGAATAGTCTCCGGCATTTTGAGGCGGTATAGACTGATGCCGGAGATAGTGTGGGCCTTGCAAGGGCTCCATGACGACTGCGAACAAACTAGCTGATATCAGACAAGCCTGTCAGAATCTCTGCTGAGACAAACGGCGATGAGTTCACTGATGGTGGAGTGAAAACCGAGTGCAAACACTAAAGTACAACAGGTAACCATAATCTATTCGGTCATACCCTCTTTTGCCTAAGAAGCTGAGAATGCCATGATGGCAGAATGCTCATCACTGATCGCCCGTCTGCGGCGCTGGTTTGGTACGATCCACGACTGCCGTTCGTACACGTCTGTTGCACCGACACGATGCTTCAACTTGTTACGGCCACTTCCCTCTTTTCAAACGGTCACTCAACTTATCAATTCTAACTGAAACTATAGCACTCACGTTTTGTTCGGTATACTAACACCAGCTGAATCAATGCCTTCTTTCTAGAGGCTGTTGATACAGAGTTTGTTGAAACTGAATCGACTTTTTCTCAGAATCCTAGACAAAGTGCTGACTGATATTCTTTGCTCATTTCTGTGTTTCCATTCACGCACGATTTGTAAATGGTCTATTGCACTGTTTACTTATTCCGTTGCTTGATTACAATCCATAGTCTTACGATTGTTGTGTGTTATATTGTTTGATGTAAATATAGTTCCGATAAAACAATCTCAAGTGTAATCCAAGAAATGTAAACGAGTAGTTATTAAAGTAATGCAGTGAATGTTAGCAACTGTTCAAGAAATACACCTTAGAGTTAGCGAAAAAGCTTACTATGTGGCTCATTAGAGCTGTGCGAGACAGAGAATCTGCTCGAGTGCTAGATTGGCAGAAGTCTTACAAAACTGACTTCTCTGCCTAAAAATCTTGTATATTGTGAACAATAAGTAAAAAAAATGTAAATGCAGTGATAGGCCCGAAATCCATAGCTTTCCTCCGAGACTGCTGTATTGACGTACCTAATCAAGAATTAATAGCTTATTCCAAACAGCAGAGTAAGTGTGCTTGTACGTATTTATCTCTCGAACGCTATTTGGAAAATTAGATAATATTGGGAAGAGTCATCGATAAGCACTCGTCAACTTACTCAAGAAATATTCACTTCAAAGAATACTTCAAGGAGAATACTGGTAGAGCACCAAAACAACTTTCACAAGCAAGGGAGTCAATTTTTCACCAAAGGTTCAGTTCTGTCAGTAGATTATTAGGCGAATTACTGCTGTACTTCCTACGATTTGCCTCCTTCAGAGAGAAGGCTTCTTTCAGCGGTGATGGTGAATTCAACAGCCGCAATGATCATGTTTGGAATGAAAAAATCCGTACTCCACGCTCATATCAACATCTTGGCTGGAATTGTGCGACACTGACACACTCTCTGAGTGCCGCACGCTGCTGAGATGTGCCACAGTTGTAGGAGACTGCATCTTCTGCCGTTCGCGAGAGTCTGTAACTTCTTCCTACATCAAAATTAATGATCGTCAGCACTTGAAGAGATTTCCTTAAGTGTAAAGTTTATTTCAGTCAATGTTCACACACTTTGTTTAATGGGACTTATTCCGTTGGTTAATGGAATGTCGTTATACGTCTACTTGTACACTGTTACTTATTTTTTATAGAGCTACTGATAATAATTAGTTAATAGACACCACTACAACCGTTAAAATGTTTATGTGAACAAAAACTGAAAGAAATTTTATAGTTAAAACTAATGTCCTGACTTATTCTCTCTACCAATAGCGGACAAATATGAACGGATACCCTCATCCTTGGCTTGGAGATACTGTGGATTGCCCAGCGATAGCGCCATATCTCACGTTTACAGTTTTCATCAAATAGCGTTACATGTAGTTGTTGGTGTATGAATACCCAGTAGGCAGATCAGGTAAAAGATGCTAGGGATATTTGAGAATGTGCGACTAGGTTTTATGGGCCACTGGTTTTATGGGCCATTGTAATGCGTGTGTTGAGTCTAATGATCTCCACTTTGATCGCTTCAGCTGATATTGTCAGGTTCAAGTTGTTTAGGCCGACAGAAGGCTAAATATTCGTTACCACTGTAATTTCTTGAGTCAAAGTTCTCATTTTAGAATCCTCAGTGAATTACAAAATTTTGCCCTTGAAAATATGTGTCACCCTGTATTCGTGGGGAACCAAATTCTGAGATAAAATGAATTAGTGTATGGCTTAAAATACATAACAGACTCCACTATCTCGACGTAATCTAACTAACTTTTCTCGTATTCTAGCTTTTGTTCAGACGTTGCCGTTCTTCGAGTCGTTATCGTTGTTCGATTAAGAAACCATTTTTGGGGTATTTCTGTGAAAATGACAAAAACAATTTTTTTTTGGATCGAAGGAAAGACAACACGCTGTTTCTAGAGAAATATATGTTCATCAATCATCTGAAATTCATTACTAGAAGATCTCGTACGCCTCATAATCTACACTACGCAATCTTAATTTGTTGCCTTGCCAGGATCTTCGGTAACTTGGAAGAACGCTTGTAAGCAACATATCTCGAAGCTGCGACTGTCACGGAGCCATATATCGACTGTGAGGACTGACATGTAATGTGCGGCGAAGTGAGCGATTTTTCATGTACGACATGAAACTAATATCTCGTATTATGTTAATATCAGAATGCAATAGTAATTGCATCTGTCTCAAAATATTTAAAAATAGACACGTCTTTTACACTGTTGAAGGTATTTTTTATTACTTCTACAAAGTACAGCGGCATAATTAACTCCGAATGACAAGCTCATTTACGTTTCTAATAAACTTCTGTGCTCCATAAATACAGTGAAGACCACGCGGCTGTCTTGTAAACAATGTCCATTGTAAATAATCAAAGGAGAACAAGAACATAAATATGAGTAATGCTCGTTTCAACCGCAGCAGTTACAACTGTGGTTTTAGGTTTCAGCCTAACCACACCCTCGAAAATCGTGGCATACTGCTGCAACTGAATCGAGCAGTAATCATATTTACAGTCTTGCTTCCCCTCTGAACGTGTTATTACTTTTTACAATAAAAACTGATTCACTTGCCTTCACCCTTACACCCTCATATCCCCTTGGTTTAAATAAAAAAGACATTTGGAACACTGATCATCTGAAATGGAGATTGCTCGGCAGGTTATAAACAAAATCCATATCGTTCGTCTTTTGTCGTTGTAGTTGTCATTGCTGAAAAAATATCGATATCTAACAGTCGCACCTTCGATATGTAGCGCTTGCAAGCATTCTTCCAAATTACCGGATCTTCTTGTTAGAATGAATTTGTAAAATACCTCAACAATACTTTTTGGAGAATTTGATACCGTTATTTATAGTATGCTGTTGGAACCGTTGTTATCTACAGATCATAATAGATCAGTTGTTCTTGGAGCCAAAGAAAACATATGTGTGCTTTCATCTCCATGGTGGTAAATCGTATGAACTTTACTTTCTACTCTCAGAGTAATGACGTAAGAAAAATTATTTGTAAACGCGTCCGCGACGAAATGATTTTGGCTGGTAGAGCTGTTGACTATCCAGATGGGAGATTTTAAAACACATTTGGAAACTTGACAAAACCGCGGAGCACCTGTGCACTCTCTGCTGTTAACTGGAGAAGGTAACTCAGTCACCACAGCTGCGTGCCAAGCTGGACTAGGCTACTTTCGACGAAACGTGAAATTACTGAAAATGGATTGCTACACATTGTACCCGTGTTAATCAAAACATAAAACTATAAAAGGCGAACGTACTGGATATATGGCCAGCTTTGTGACTGGACTGAATAGTTCCCAGCAAACGGAACACAGAATGATATTCATTACGAAGAGAAATCTTCAGATCTTAAAATAACTTTGGGCGTACCCCAAGGAAGCGTTATAGAGGCATCACTGTTTACAGTACGAGTAAGTGGCTTGCTTAACTAAGCAGTTGCTCGTAGACTGCCATTATACTTAGAGAATCGCGACGCAAAAAATTGTAGCGAAATTCAGAAAAACGACTACTAGTAGAAGGGTTGGTAGTTTGCACTCAACATAACCAAATAAACTACATGATGCAAGAATGGCATACTAACAAAAGTGAAAATTTTCAGTAAATACAAAAAACGTTATAGATAGATCGAAACACAAAGTTTGCAAATGAAACTTTTCTGCAGCTTTGCAATTCTGTTTTGTCACAACACTGAAAGGAAAACTACTTCGATATCTGACATACCAGACAATTATTGTACATTGTATACATCGTACATGTGCCCTTTTTGTAGATTATGCCTTTCACAATCATATGAATTTTAAGAACTGTAATGGTAAATACACAACAAACAGTCAGAAAATCTCTTATAACATTATCTCACATGAAAGTATGTGGAAGTGAGAGAAACTAGTATGAATCTCACGAAAAGTATATGAATAGAGCAATTACGGGCAGTTTTTCTCCTCCTTCATTATCCTCTTCTGTGAATGTTGTGAGCCATTTGAAACGTTTCTCATGAAACTCATTGTATCCTGCAAGAATGTGTTGTGCAAGTTTTTGCAGAGCCTCCGTTTTCTTTCTCATTGTTGGAACGCTAGCAGTGACGCATAGTTTCTCATGATGGAGACTCGGAGGGATATTGTAGCATTTAATGTGTGCTTGGTTAGTCCATCAATATATTAAGTCAAAAATCTTGTCTTTCACATCTAATTTGTTTTCAATTTGCTTCAACTTGCACAGTTGAAACATAATTTTTTTCCGTAGGAATGGATCTTCCTTCTGTCTGATGTGACAAACACACCTTTTTATAATGCCTGGGCTATCGTATCTTGAAAGCTAGAATATCATCTGACTCCAGCACTTCTATGAAGAAATTTCCAGACATTCTGCTCTTTTGTCATGAGTTCACAGTATTGTTCCACTGTATATATTACGTCACTCTTCCTGATAAACCGCGTAATAACCCCCAAAGATCCTGTCACAGGACACAAAGGAGTATCCTCGTACAGGAAAATAGTGGGCTATACTCGTAGAGTCCGCAGCTCGTGGACGTGCGGTAGCGTTCTCACTTCCCGCGCCCGGATTCCCGGCTTCGATTCCCGGCGGGGTCAGGGATTTTCTCTGCCTCGTGATGACTGGGTGTTGTGTGATGTCCTTGGGTTAGTTAGGTTTAAGTAGTTCTAAGTTCTAGGGGACTGATGACCATAGATGTTAAGTCCCATAGTGCTCAGAGCCATTTGAACCATTTTTTTATACTCGTAGATTTCAGTACATCTTTATCAACCATATTAAGCAGAAAACGAACCAACATATGAGTTCTGTTTTGTCCAGGATGTGCACCAGGGAACAATATTAGATGCTGCACATCTTGTTCTTTATTATTTTGTTGCATGTAGTCCAACAAAAAGCGATAAACTCCATCAGGTGATCTCTTGGAGGTTCCTTCATGGTAAACATACAACAGGAATAGTAGGAAACATTCAGAAATGTCATACATGCTGTCAAGCCTACTACAGAAAGGGAACAGCTGTGCTAGGTATGTTCATTCTGCATATTTCATGATAATGAACAGTCAGGGAAATCATGTTCCAGTGTACGTATGTGTGACTTTTCTGCATATATGACCTTTCTGCATGTGTGACCTTTCTGTGCTGATTATAGAGCTACACCCCAACTATCGCCTGATGCAAACAAACGAATTTTTTTAGATACATCCTTTCTGTATCATCCAGTTAAAATGTAAGATTGCGCATAAACAAACGGAAATACCCTTGGTTGTTTGATTACACGATTGCCGCTCAATCACTGGAAGCAGTTACGTAAGTTAAACGTGTGGGAGTAAGCATACAGCTCGATATAAGGTGGAACGACCACGTGAAACTAATAGCACGAAAGGCAAATGACAAACTGAAATTTATTGGAAGAATCCACTTACGAATGAAGCAGCTTACAAAGCCATCTTTCAAGCTACGCTTGAGGATTGCTCTTTAGACTGACATCCTTACCCTGTGGAACTAATAGAAGCCATAGAGAAAATCCAAGGGGCAGCACATTTCATCAGAGACTGGGTTAGTAAGCGAGAAAGCATTAGGGAGACAGTCGTCCTACGCTAGTGGCGTCATTAAATGATTTATTGTTAAAATTCCAAGAGCATTCTTCCTTTGAAGAATCAACCAACATACTGATCCTTACTACATTTGTCTTGAGAGTAGACCGTGAAGGTAAAACTATAGAAATTATAGCGCACAGAGAGACTTACCCACCACCATCCTTCCTGCGCATCATTCGCGAGTGGAGCAGGAAAGAGGGCGGGGGGGGGGGGGGGGGGGGGGAGGGGAGACAGTACAGTAGAATACCAAGCACCCGCCACCACTCATCATAAAGTGTCTTAGTGTCTTGTGGAGTATAGATGTGTCTCTCTCCCCTCTATGAAGAATACGTTGAATAGAAGGAAGGCCAAGGAGAGTAAGAAAGAAATAGAAACTGCACCATCGTGTTGTGTGTGCCGTTTTGACTTGTATTATTAAAGGGTAATAAAATTTTGAGAAACGAGATGTTGCCGACTGTGCTATAATACCACATAGAAACGTCTGTTCAGTAGCGTCAACCGTGGACAGTTATCGACCTAAAGATGAGTTTACAAGATCCTGTTGGAGTTGTTCAGCCGGCCGCAGTGGCCGAGCGGTTCTAGGCGCTTCAGTCTGGAACCGTGCGACCGCTACGGTCGCAGGTTCGAATCCTGCCTCGGGTATGGATGTGTGTGATGTCCTTAGGTTAGTTAGGTTTAAGTAGTTCTAAGTTCTAGGGGACTGATGACCTCAGATGTTAAGTCCCATAGTGCTCAGAGCCATTTGAACCATTTTTGGAGGTGTTCAGCCGTTTCCTTCCTCTGGCCTGTGACGGTGAGATTTACCGACGAACGTGGGATTCGAATCGTACTGCAGTTCGACGTTTTCCACGGGCGCAAAGCATTGTTGCAAAAATCCTAGGAGAACTCGTACACCGAATCCTAAACCTTCTTGTCTGGAGTTTTCTAACCAGCTTTTATTTAATTTATTTACTAACTGACAAACCCGGCATTAACCGGGTATTTATTTTGTCAATTTTCTGTTAGGGACGCGAACAAAAAAATGAACTGTGTTTGTACTCGTAGTATAATACTGAAAAAATTTCATTTCCAGGTATTCGTGAAAATGCCTTTGAAATTAGGAAACAGTGGTAGGAAGAAATTGGATAACGTAAAATATATATGTACGCTTACTTTACGTGTCTACAACGAATTTTTGTAAACGTCTCCATGGCATTTATTCTTCGTAGCTCTAAAGACGGGTGTTTGCGATTCGCAGTTTAAAGCTGTCAAAAGCGCTGCCAGGTGCGAGGAATTTCCTTAAGTTGAATCGATTATAATAGTGTTGTATTAGTAAAGAATAAATGTATCAAAACTTCGTGCGTGAGCGGGATTTTTCACGTATCTCAATATTAATGAGGTCGTATCTCTTGAACTATGTGACGTACAGTGACACATTTGTGTAGGTGCATCGAGCGACACATGTGGATACTGTCTGCGAAATGCGTTATGAACAGAGTTACTAACAAGGAAGTAATACATTAAAGGATCATGCATGATGCGGCATTTTGTTACTCACCTCTATGTTTATGGTGTCGCTTCTATTTAAGTGTGTGTGGTACCACGATATAATTTTCTATGCGTATTTGGTGGCATATCTGGATACTGTCGGTGAAATTTATTGCTCATAGAATTAGTAGACAGCAGTAACGCACTTAAACGTCATGCATGCTGATGACATGTTTTACTCATCTCGTAGTTTATGACTTTGTATCCCCTGAAATGTGGTAGGTGTGTGGTTCTTAATATTCTTAATACCCACAGTAATTGTTGCCTAACAGTAAGGGTTATCTGTACCAAGTTTGGTTGAGATCGGTCCAGTGGTTTACGGGAAGATGTGGAATACACACACACACACACACACACACACACACACACACACACACACACACACACACATTTTTTATAATATGTAAGGATTTTAAGGGTTCTGTGGGACGAAGAACCAAAGATATGGAGGATGATCAGAAACTGAAGTTACAAAGCTTGCAGTGAGAGGTGTGCATTTTATTTCATACAACCAATACAGCCAACCAATAGATTATTTTTCCACATAGTCTCGATATTAGACACTTGTCACTTCGTGAAATGAGTTCGAACCGTTTTGGTAAAAATACCGCCCTTGCGTGCTCAGCACGAAAGATATTGCCAACACCCTATTCCCAGTTCTACCATCATATGCCGTAAAGTGAACCTCCTTTGTTAAGAATCACATCCACTCCAACCGCACACGCTCCGTACCATTACAGAGCCTCCACCAGCTCGAACAGTCCCCTGCCGACATGCAGTGTCCATGGGTTCATGAGGTTGTCTCCATACCCGTACACGTCCATCCCCTCGGTGCAACTTGAAACGAGACTGGTCCGACCAGGCAACGTACTTCCAATCACCCTCAGTCCAATCTCTGTGTTGACGGGCCGAGGCGAGGCGTAAAGCTCTGTGTCGTGTAGTCATCAAGGATACACGAGTGGACCTTTGGTTCCGAAAGCAATTTGCGGAAGGGTTTTAATTCTGTCACTCTGAATGATTCTCTTCAGATGTCGTTGGTCCCGTTCTCGCAGAATCTTTTACCGGCCGCAGCGATATCAGAGACTTGATGTTTTACCGGATTCCTGGTATTCACGGCACACTCGTGAAATGGTCGTGCGGCGATACTGATGGTCGTGCGTTGGTTAGAAGATGGCCAGTTGAGAGTTTGCAACCAGCCCGTCTGCTTGCAAGGCATACTGAGCCTGCACCTGGAGATATGGTCTGGCGTGCGATTTCGCATGACAACAGGAGCACCTCGTGATTATCCCACGCTCCCTGACTGCAAAACTGAACTTGTATCTGGTGAGTCGGTCTGTTATCCACTCATGAAGAGCATCCCGAGGAATGTTTTGCAATAGGATAACGCTCGCCCACATACCGCTGTTGTAACCCATCATGTTCTACAGAGTGTCGGCCAGTTGCCTTGGCCTGTTCAATCACATCTGTCTCTAATCGAGCACATATAGGATATCATCGGACGACAACTCGAGTGTCATCCACAACCAGAATTCAAAAAACGTGTGTGAAATCTTATGGGACTTAACTGCTAAGGTCATCAGTCCCTAAGCTTACACACTACTTAACCTAAATTATCCTAAGGACAAACACACACACCCATGCCCGAGGGAGGACTCGAACCTCCGCCGGGACTAGCCGCACAGTCCGTGACGGCAGCGTCACAGACCGCTCGGCTAATCCCGCGCGGCAACCAGTATTAACTGTCCCTGTATTAACTGACCAAGTGCAACAAGCATGAAACTCTATTCCACTATCTGGCATCCGGAACCTGTGCAGTAATGCAGGCTCGTTTGCATATTTGATACCAACATTCTGGCGGTTATCACGGTTATTAATGTATCAGCATTTCACAATTGCAACAATGGCTATTCTCGCGCTTACATTAACCTGTGATCTTGCACTGTTTATCACTTTAAAATGTTACCGAGAAAAATGTTTCGCGGATTTCCATTACTCTACATTAATTATTTTTTACTGTTGCGATTTTTTGGCGTCAGTGTAATGATGTAAAGAAGAAAGACATAGGAGCGGTGGAAAAAAGCTTGCAGCTCTGTACAATACCTGTAGGTTATGGGAACTGCTTAACTGATAGTCCAAGGTGGAATTTCCGTAACTAGTTTGGTTTCATCATTTTGTAACATACTCGTAGTAATTCCGGTCACCGCATAGTTAGCTGCGACGTCTAATTACAAAAACCCACGTGGATAACACAGAATACGCCGGAAGCAGACCGCAGGAATGCACTTTGTTACGAAACAAACGCGGTGTAGTCTGTAATGTCACAACATTCTGTCACTGGCTAGTTGTCTCTACTACAGCACGCAATGAATCTGAGTATTCAAGGCAGCTGGAGGGAGGAAGGGAGGGGAGCAAGGTAAGTGCGAGCACAAACACGAAGTTCCTCGGCGCGCGAGATATAGAACGGGACGATCAGGGGAGAAGGGCAGCGTTGAATCTGTTGGCGGCGCCGCGCTATAAATGTTTCGGCGTGTTTCGGACGGCCGCGGCCGGGCCAGTAAATCGGCTGCACCCGCGAGTTAAAGGCCGGCCGGCGCCGTTTGTCAGGGCGACGCCGACGCCGACGCCAGCGCCAGCAGCGGCCGATAGAGATCGCCCGTGTCGGCCGACAGCCGTATTTACGCACACCCGCCTCCCGGACCAGCGGAGTCGCACTTTACTCCTGACGGCCGCGAGCGCTGCGGGCGAATATTTCGGGAGGCACGGCTACCTCAACCGTGACCGCATGAGCAACGTTTCCTAGTACAGCTTTTTAAGCGTGGCTGGGGGGGGGGGCAGATTCGTGTGATCAAACGGTCCCGAGTGGCGTGCTACGTGCCACGTATAAACGTGAAACACACGATGAATCTGCAAGCGAACGAAGTATAAAGTCCAGTCTGTGTCAATATATATAGGTGGTCAGAAAATGTCTGAAACGCTTGTAGAGATGTTGCAGGGCACGTTATACTGAGATATAAATGTTAAGAAACAAATTCAAATTCTAGGCGCTCAGTCCGGAGCCGCACGACTGCTAAGGTCGCAGGTTCGAATCCTGCCTCGGGTATGGATGTGTGTGATGTCCTTAGGTTAGTTAGGGTTAAGTAGTTCTAAGTCTAGGGGACTGATGACCTCAGATGTTAAGTCCCATAGTGCTTAGCGCCATTTGAACCATTTATTTCTGCCTGAAATTAAGTGAATACCGGTGATGATAGCGTTGTAACATATTTTGATCAATTTAAACTGCAAACAGCCTAAACCCGTACTAGCAGGACTATCGAACCATATTTGTAATTCCAAACACTTATACAAATACAGTCTGTGGTAATCTGTTCAGCCATGTGTAGTGTTTCTGATGGAAGCCATAGGCCTCACTGCATAGGTATCCACCTTCACATTAACGACATTCAGTAAACTGCGTCAGTCCTCGAATTCGAGTTGAAGAGAAACTGAAGTGTTGTTGTCAATACAAAAGACACAAAAGAACTTACACGTTCCAAAGCAGTCAGAAGCAAATCAATCATCAATGACTGCAGTACAACGTAGTACGATTCGATATTTATTCATAAATCACACACATCCATGCCCGAGGCCGGATTAGAACCTGCGACCGTCGCAGCAGCGCGGTTCCGGACTGAAGTGCCTATAACCGATCGGCCACAGTGGCCGGCAGACATAAATACGATTAACTTCTTCAGAATTCGATAAACGCAGACCATAACGCAGTATTCGTCGAAAAATGTTGTGGATTTTGCCCGTTATCTGCAAAACTGCGAGGCAAATTGTTTCCCAGCTGCTACACAAACTCAGTAAACTATTACACACAAAGGAAGTGTCTTGTTGAAAGAGATCACGTACCTAGAATAAAATAACCACCACATAAATTTGTAATGGTGAAATGCCAATAATTATAGCGACGGTACAGAGCGTAATTTCAACATTTCACAGTAGCCTTTGTCGCCTGCCGGGAAGTGGAACGTCCACACAACAGTTTAAAAAGCTAAGATTATTCATCCTACGAATATTATAAAAATTCAGTAAGGTAACAAAAGCCGTGGGATACCTCCTAATATTGTGTCGGACCGGATTGTCGCCGGCCTAGTGCAGAAACTCGACGTGGCATGGACTCAACAAGTCGTTGGAAGCGTCCTGCAGAAATATTGAGCCATGCCGCATCTATAGGCGTCCATAATTACGAAAGCGTTGCCGGTGCAGAATTTTGTGCACGAAATGACCTCTTGATTATGTCCCATAAATATTCGATGGAATTCATGTCGTATGATCGTGGTAGCCAAACCATTCGCTCGAAATGTCCAGAATGTTCTTCAAAATAATCACGAACAATTGTGGCCCGGTGAGGTGCTGCACTGTTAGCCAAAAAATTCCGTCACAAATGGCTGCAAATTGTCTCCAAATAGCTGAACATAAGCATTTCCAGTCAATGATCGGTCAGTTGGACCAGAGGCCCTAGCCCACTTCATGAAACACAGCGCACATCTTTGTGGAGCCCCCACCAATTTTCACAGAGCCTCGTTGACAACTTGAGTCCGTGGCTTCGTGGCTCGCGCCACCCTATCATCAGCTCATCTGACCAGGCCACGCTATTCCAGTCGTCTAGGATATAATAGAGTGGTTACGAGCCCTGGAGAGGCGTTGCAGGCTATATCGTGCTGTTAGCAAAGGCACTCACGTCGGTCTTTTTTTGCCATAGTCCACTAACGCCAAATTTCGCCCCACTATCCTAACGGATACGTTCTTCGTACGTCTCACATTTATTTCTGCGGTTATTTTACGGAGTGTTGCTTGACTGTTACCACTGACAGCTCTACGCGAACGCCGCTGTTCTCGGTCGTTAAATGAAGGCTGTCGGCCACTGAGTTGTCAGTGGTACTCTCCGCACACTCTTTATACAGTGGATCTCGGTACATCGAATCCGCTAACGATATCCAAAATGGAATGTCCCACGCATCTAGCTCCAACTACCATTCTGTGTTGAAAGTGTGTTAATTCCCCTATTGCGTCCATAATATCGGAAACCTTTTCACATGTATCGCCCGAGTACAAATGACAGCTCCGCCAATGCACTGCCCTTAATGCCATGTGTACGCGATACTACCGCATCTGTAAATGCCCTTATCGTAACCAGCATTTATGTACTTATTAAACACCATCATCTTGCAGAGATCCAAAATGCAAATTTGCGTTTGTCTGAAGGTGAATGGTACTCTAAGCAGAAGCGACCATATATATATCGCATGGTTGTATCACCTTACGGGAACCAGATAGAATTAGGCGTCTTTAAAGCGGAGAAAACATTTATGTCTACTTTCAAAAGGGGGAAAGTAATCAGGATCAAGCGCTTAGGGCACGTTTGTGCTGGCCATTGCTATGACTCTTCTTAAGGAACTTGAGAATAATAGTTTGATGCGGCCCGACACAAATTCCTCTCTTGTGTCAATATTTTCACCTCAGAGTAGCAATTACAACTTACGTCCACAACTATTTACTGGATGTATTCCAGTCTGTCCTTTTCTTCAGTTTTTACCCTCTACAGCTCCCTCTAGTACCATGGAAGTCATTCCCTTTTCCATGAATTCCTTTCCTCGACTATTCTGCGGAGAATCTCTTCATTCCTTACCTTTCCAGTCCACTAATTTTCAACGTTTTTCTGTACACCACATCTCAAATGCTTCCCAGAGTCCTTGTTTCACTATCATACATTGCTGTGCTCCAAAGTACATTCTCAGAAATTATTTCGTCAAATACTACTAGACTTCTCTTGTTCAGGAATGCCCTTTAATGCCAGTGGTAGTCTTTTCCCCATCCATCATGGTTTATTTTGCTCCCTAGGTAGCAGAATTCCTTAACATCGTCTACTTCGCGATTCCCAATTCTGAAGTTAAGCTTCTCGCTGTTCACATCTCGGCTACTTCTGTTACTTTTATCTCCCTTCGATTTAGTGTCAGTCCACATTCTGTACCCATTAGACTGTACATTCCATTCAACACATCCTGTAGTTCTTCTTCACTTTTACTGATGACAGCAATGCCATCAGTGAACGTTAACCCTGAAATACTTTCACCCTAAATTTTAATTCCCATCTTGAACCTTCCTTTTCTTTCTGTCATTACTTCCTCGATGTATAGATTCAACAGTAGGGTGAAACACTATATCCCTGTGAAAGGATTGCTTAAACTAAGAAACCCATACATAAGTGACGACCCGCCGAGGTAATCGGTAAGCACTTCAGTCACAATGTGCTTTCAAGCGATCGACCAAGTGTTTGTTTATATATAGTGGAAAATATATTCTGTAGTAGTAAACTTTCGTCTTAAGTAAACACTATAACAAAAGTAAGGTAGAAATATTACTCTAATTGAGAACAGGTGTTATGGGAACTTCTCTTACTGTACAGTTAAACTCAATGTGTAGCTTCCGTAGATGGTTGTGAAATCGTAGGACATGAGTAAAGAATCATAAAATAATTTGAAAAACTAAGTAATTACACCAGGGACGAAAAAACTGTATTTTATTATTCTCCCTTTTTCTTTTTCCACTTAGTTGTGTTTATTGATGTCATATTTACATTCCACTGATTACAGAATCAGGTGATTTCATCTTTGGTTACCTTAAAAAGATTCAATAATATACGTAAAACCGTAATCTGAGTCCTCTCGTGACAGAGGGGGTGACAACACTAATTTTCAGGTACGAGAACAACTCCGAAGACACCTCGGTTACACCAACCTTTCACTGGTGTAATGGTTACACACAAACCAGACACTGATTATGCTGCTGATAAGTTATTGTGATAGAGGGGTCGTAGTGTTTATGTACACTGTACGTGATAACGACTTTTTCACGCTCTCTGTTAGCGTATGACAGACTGCAGATTTAGATCGGTTTCTGCATCTTCGTCAGGAGCGTAAATAAGAAAACACTTGGCTCTTAAATCAATTGTACGAATAAATACAGCAGAGTGGAAAAATAAGAAAGAAAAGAGGAGAATGAAACAGCATTTTTTCCATGACTGCTTGGTCAGATGACGTCCCCATGCTCCTTCTTCAAAAGGCCAGCTGCCAGATTAAACGATGATTGGTTCTTGTAAATACTTTCTCAGTAATATACACCACAGTCAAGATGTTCCGAAATTCGTTACAGAAAAAATCTTATACTTTGGAATTGCTGGAAAAAATTCAGTCAAACTTCTGATGTGTCTTCGTCACGCTCTCTCATTGTGAAAATTAGCAATACTTTTGAGTCATTTGTACTAACCATAAGACATTAGCTGTTCTTGAAATCGAATACCAGCAACGACACAGCTTAACATCCCAAGAGACTGAATAGAAATATCCACATTCAAATATAAATTCGCGCAATAATTGTTATAAAGTAAGGGAAACGGGTGCAGCTCTTTATCACAACAGAGGACCAGTTTCATAAAACGACAAAGGACATTCCACAGTCCCGAAGATTCCAGTATTTCGGTGAACATGGAGACGGATGGAACCATTGTGCTAGGTTCTCAGTTCATAGTTCCCTAATGTGAGGTATACAGTATCAAGTCTCAGACTACCACTCAATAGCTACCGTGTCTGACGAGTATGGGGGTTTTGTGTTTAATATCATCAACGTACTACAAAATCCTAGCACATTTAACAAGCACTTTCAGCGACTGTTCCTCTCACCCTTTTGTAATGTAGAACGCGAAAAGAAAAGAAAATATGATTGGACGGACAGTGAACAGTAAAACACAGTGTTCGTTGCGTTACTCGACTTCGGAAGGCGTTCGACACAGTTATACACTGTCACCTAATGATCAACATACAAAGTAAGTAATAACAGCCTAGCTATGTGACTCGATTGAAGAGTTCCTAGCAAACAGAACAGTGTATGCAGTTCTTAACGGAGAGTAATCTACAGACGTGAAAGTAGCTTCGAACTGCCCCAAGGGTGTATTATAGGCATACACTATATACACTGAAGCACCACAGAAACTGGTATAGGCATGCGAATTCAAATACAGAGGTATGTAATCAGGCAGAAAACGGCGCAGCGGTCGGCAACATCTATATAAGACAATTGCCTGGCGCAGTTGTTAGATCGCTTACTGCTGCTACAATGGCAGATTATCAAGATTTAAGTGAGCCTGAAGGTGGTGGTATAGTCGGCGTACGAGCGGAGAGACACAGCATCTCTGATGCAGCGATGAAGTGGGGATTATCCTTTACGATCGTTTCACAATTGTATCGTGAATATCAGGAATCCGGTAAAACTTTAGATCTCCGCATCCCTGCGCCCGGAAAAAGATCCTGCAAGAATGGGACCAACGACCGCTAAAGATAATCGTTAAACGTGACAGAAGAGCAACCCTTCCGCAAATTGCTGCACATTTCAATGCTGGGCCATCAACAAGTGTTAGCGTGAGAACCATTCAACGAAACATCATGCTCGTTTTCCGCGGCTGCGCATTCTTCGCGCGCGTGTTCTAGAAACGGGGCGTCAACGTGCAGATACCGTCAGTCGTACCTAGCCACCAATAAGGTTGAACCACCTGAAGATGTCGGACAGTTGCTCCGAGGAAATATTGTGGAATTTGCACAACGTGATCCGGTGGCAAACCCGTGGAGACTACTTACAAGAAAAAAATTAATAATCGTTTGACGTTCGAGTAAACCATTGTACTGGAAGCAAAGATGTGTAACAATAATGGTTAGTATTCCATCGTCTCTTGAATTATAGAAATCTGAAATCTGACGTCTTACTGCTAATCTGAAATATTTCAGTGTCCTTAAAGATGGTCTCATAAACTTCACATACTTTCATCTACATCTACATCTACATCTACATACATACTCCGCAATCCACCATACGGTGCGTAGCGGAGGGTACCTCGTACCACAACTAGCATCTTCTCTCCCAGTTCCACTTCCAAACAGAACGAGGGAAAAATGACTGCCCATATGCCTCTGTACGAGCCCTAATCTCTCATATCTTCTTTGTCGTCTTTCAGCGAAATATAAGTTGGCGGCAGTAACATTGTACTGCAGTCAGCCTCAAATGCTGGTTCTCTAAATTTCCTCAGTAGCGATTCACGAAAAGAACGCCTCCTTTCCTCCAGAGACTCCCACCCGAGTTCCTGAAGCATTTCTGTAACACTCGTGTGATGATCAAACCTACCGGTAACAAACCTAGCAGCCCGCCTCTGAACTGCTTCTATGTCCTCCCTCAATCCGACCTGATAGGGATCCCAAATGCTCGAGCAGTACTCAGGAATAGGTCGTATTGGTGTTTTATAAGCGGTTTCCTTTACAGATGAACCACATCTTCCCAAAACTCTACCAGTGAACCGAAGACGGCTATCCGCCAACCCCACAACTGTCATTACATGCTTGTCCCACTTCATATCGCTCTGCAATGTTACGCCCAAATATTTAATCGACGTGACTGTGTCAAGCGCTACACTACTAATGGAGTATTCAAACATTACGGGATTCTTTTTCCTATTCAACTGCATTAATTTACATTTATCTATATTTAGAGTTAGCTGCCATTCTTTACACCAATCACAAATCCTGTCCAAGTCATGACGTATCCTCCTACAGTGACTCAACGACGACACCTTCCCGTACACCACAGCATCATCAGCAAACAGCCGCACATTGCTATCCATCCTATCCAAGAGATCATTTATGTAGATAGAAAACAACAGCGGACCTACCACACTTCCCTGGGGCACTCCAGATGATACCCTCACCTCCGATGAACATTCACCATCGAGGTCAACGTACTGGGTTCTATTACTTAAGAAGTCTTCGAGCCACTCACATACTTGGGAACCAATCTCATATGCTCATACCTTAGTTAGGAGTCTGCAATGGAGCACCGAGTCAAACGCTTTCCGGAAGTCAAGGAATATGGCATCCGTCTGACACCCTTCATCCATGGTTCGGAAGATATCATGTGAAAAAAGGGCGAGTTGCGTTTCGCAGGAGCGATGCTTTCTAAAGCTGTGCTGATGCATGGACAGCAACTTCTCTGTCTCAAGGAAATTCATTATATTCGAACTACTTTCGAGAATCCTGCAACAAATCGATGTTAAGGATATTGGTCTGTAATTTTGAGGATCCGTCCTTCTACCCTTTTTACATACAAGCGTCACCTGCGCTTTTACTACTACTGTAAGTAGGCTGTTTATGTTTTCGCTATGTAAGTAGGCTGTTTATGTTTTCTCTATGTAAGTAGGCTGTTTATGTTTTCTCTATGTAAGTAGGCTGTTTATGTTTTCTTATTGGCAACGTTACGTAGCGCTCAATATGAAAATCACTGGCTGTGCTGTGTGCAGTCTGTGGCTAGTTTGCATTGTTGTCTGCCATTGTAGTGTTGGGCAGCGGCAGCTGGCTGTGAACAGCGCGTAGCGTTGCGCAGTTGGAGGTGAGCCGCCAGCAGTGGTGGATGTGGAGAGAGAGATGGCGGAGTTTTGTAATTTGTCATGAACTGATATATATATTATGACTTGTGATGATATTAAGGTAAATACATTGTTTGTTCTCTATTAATATCTTTCATTTGCTAACTATCCCTATCAGTAGTTAGTGCCTTCAGTAGTTTGAATCTTTTATTTAGCTGGCAGTAGTGGCGCTCGCTGTACTGCAGTAGCTTGAGCAGCGAAGATTTTTGTGAGGTAAGTGATTTGTGAAAGATATAGTTTAATGTTTGTCAGGGCCATTCTTTAGTAGGGAATTTTGAAAGTCAGATTGCGTTGCGCTAAAAATATTGTGTGTCAGTTTAAGCACAGTCATTGTAGAATAGTTCAAAGGGTACGTTTCATATGGCGACCCTTAGCCTAGGATACCTCACTGGAATCTTCTGATTTTTCTTGTAGTTTGTGTATTTAGTGTAGCTTTTGTTTATTGCTAGCGCGTAATTGTAGAGAGAATCTCCTTTGTAGTTGTAGCCTTTCATTGTTGTACAGTAAAACAGTTGTGGCATGCATATAGATTTGCACCAAGTATTTCGCAGCTGTAATTAACTAGATATTATTTTCAGTGTTATGTTAATGTGTTCTCTTATTTTTGCTCTTCAAATTGTGTTTTTCTGTGTTGTCGTGTGAAATACTGTGACAATAATGGCGTGTGAAAAACGTAATACTAGGCTCCAAAGTAAACTGAGAAATGACAGTGAAAATGAAAGCAGTGTGTTAGCGCCACCGAGTAATGAATTAACTGATGTTCAAAGTAGTAATTTGGTAACTGTTCATAGGGAAATGGAGCAGGCGGCAAACAATGGCGTGGACAGTGAAACAATTAGTGAAGAGGGACGCATTATCGATCGATCGGTCGGCAACAGTTCGCCTCAGGAATCCGAAATGACAGGACACAATTTCGCAAATACTGTAGATTCAGGTTTTGGGTCATCACCGTTTTCTCAAATAAGTCAAGACACATTTTCTGCTTGTCAAAATGTGAATGTTGTCGGTGCAAATGCACTGCCGAAAAGCGTAGAGAAACAGATTGCAGACACTAATACATTATTATTGCAATTAATGCAACAAATGGAACAAAATCAGAGACAAACACAGCAACAGTTAGACACAGTGGAACAAAATCTCAAAAAGTTAGACACAGTGGAACAAAATCTCAAAAAGTTAGACACAATGGAACAGAATCTTCAAAAGTTAGACACCACACTTGAACAAACACGTGAAGATTTAACTAGTGAGTTACATAACATTGAATCGAAATGTCAAAAAGTCTGTAATGACGTAAAATCACAAATTTGTGAGCATTTCCAACCTATTTTTTCGCGGCATGAAAATGCATTACAGAATCATGAAGCAGCCATAAAAGAACTGCAAACTATTTTTCATGAAAATCACAACACCTTGCAAGCTAAAATTGACTCAGTTGCATCTACCGATTCGGTTACGCAACTTGCAAAAACTCAGGAAAACTTAAAGGTCACAGTAGACACGATTGCAACACAAATGGACACTCTGAAACTTGGTTCAGAAAAACATACAGAGGAAATGATTTCACTATCGGATAAAGTAGCCGAACTTTCAGATCAGTTCACTAACTTATCTACAAAGGTAGATGATGATCTGAATGACACAACACCTGTAGCCTTCACTGACACAGAAGAGTATGAACAAATTAGAAAATTCAAACAAAATCAAAATCAAATCAATACACAGTACAAAAGAGAAATCCGGGAAGTGCAAGATCAGTTGGCACAAGTAGTACAAGAATTACGTATTTTAGAGGACACTCGCGCCCCAATACGGGAAGAGGGACATACAAATACGGAACAGACACAAAATAACAACACAGGGCACTTCGGAAATTGTGAAAGAAATTGGCAAGGCGCATTGGATTTTGAGATGGAACCGCCGAAACGAAGTAACAATGACCGACATGCGACTCGCCGACATGACGATTTTGACTATAAGCTGTTCATTACTACACGTAAATTCAAAACATTTAAGAATTCTGGCAACGACATTCATCCACAAGCATGGCTCCATCAATTCTCTCATTGTTTTCCTCCCAACTGGTCGTTAGAACACAGATTAGAATTTATGTGTGGCTACTTGGAGAATGAACCAGCTGTAAGAATGCGATCGGTAATTCACGATTGCCACAGTGAAGGAGAGTTTTACCATGCCTTCCTCTCAGCATATTGGTCTCAAGCCACACAAGACCGTGTAAAACATAGCATCATAATGATGAAACGTTTCGAACAATCTGAATTTTCCAGTCTTATGAAATATTTTGAAGACATGTTGCATAAGAATCAGTATCTTTCAAACCCATACAGCCCCTCAGAACTCATCCGCATTTGCTTAATCAAACTGCCTGAACATTTACGACATATTATTTTGGCAGGACGTTGCAAAGACGACATTGAAGCATTTCAGGGACTCTTACAAGAATTAGAAATTGACACTGACAATCGCGGAACGCGAAACCAGGAACACAGCAATTACAGGTCACATCCGTCGCAATTCCGCGATGAAAGAAGTAATAACTTTACACGACAAGGCTATTCTCACAACACAAATCGTGACCAAAACAGACACCACCCGTATGACAACCGTTGGCAGAGTAGTAATAACTACAGGGAAAGATCACCTCTCCGTGGTAATGACTATCACAGAGACAATAAGATAAACAGACAATACGGGAACCAAAATAAATACTATCAAGGGAGACAGAATAACTTTAGACGCAACGGACCAGCGCGCAGTTACGATTCAGGGAGAAATTCTCCACCATGTGACCGACAAGAAAGAAACTATGGAATCTACCGACATGACGACAGACGATATGATCGTAACGACAGACCTGAATTGCATCAGAACTGGCGGGATTCAAACAGAGCAGGGCCCTCTCGTCACGGTGAATTTGTAGAAGTTAGGTCTCCAAATCCCAATAACGACGCGCGCCAACAAAGAGACAATAGGCAATGACTCATACCGCAGGCAGCCACAAAACGCACGTATGAAACTAACGACGCAGCTGCCGTAGCTAGTAATTACGTAAAAATGGAAGACATTAGGGACATTTTACTCCAAGAACACGACGTAAAACATAACAACATTGCATATCCTGTGATTCACATTACAGTAAATGACGTAAAATTTACGGCAGTACTTGACTCTGGCAGTCCCATTTCAGTAATCAGTGAAACAGCCTTTAGCAAATGCAACAAATCGAACGATTGCCCCACACTTCCGTTACGTAAGATTAAATTACAAGGTGCAATCTTTGGAAAAAGTGTAGATGTACGCCAACAAACCAATTTAGAATTCTTTTGTCAAAGCCACAGCTTCTCTATGAACTTTCTCATTGTTCCATTATTGTCGACGGAAATTATATTGGGAGTAGACTTTTTGAATGAATACAAAGCAATCTTAAACTTTCACGATGCTGAAATAAGTTTAGAGAAAGAAGGTAAGTCAATAGCTTTGAAATTTGAAGATTGGCTCTCAAACCATGACGAGGAAATTAATCGGCTTTACCTTCTGTTAGACAACAGTTCGGACTTTTCTACGGAACTAGACACTAACAATCACTCTGCAAGTACTGACAGGGATGATATCGACGGCGCATTTGACACTAATAAGTTAATTCAGAATAAAATTCAAACAATTGAGAATTGTAATGACAATGATAGGCAAGACCTTTTTGAGATTTTACAAGCACATTCCACAGTTTTTACTCACAAAACAGGAACAATCAAGGGATTTCAATACCAATTACGTGTTCGTGAGCATACTAAATTTTGTGTTAGACCATACGTAATTCCGGCGCATTATAGGGACCGTGTTAGAACAGAAATACAATCTATGCTTAATGAGGGCATTATTGAGCCTGCAGTAAGCTCATACAACAATCCATTACATGTTGTTGTGAAGAAAAATGGATCGATCAGGCTTGTCTTAGATTCGAGACAAATCAATACGATCATTATTCCTGAAACAGACAGGCCGCAAACGTTAGAAGAACTTCTTCAAAATTTTAATGGTGTAAAAGTGTTGTCTTCCATTGATCTCAGATCCAGCTTTTATCAGATCGAACTTCATCCAGAATGTAGAAAATACACAGCTTTCCTTTGTTTCGGCGTTTGTTATCAGTTTCGGAAACTTCCCTTTGGTTTGAACATTTCTTCAGCAGCATTCATTCGCGGGCTAAATTCGATATTACCTGAGTTCTTAAAACGTCACATCACCTTATATGTGGACGATATTCTAATAGCAGAAGCTTCATGGGAACTACATAATCGCATCCTCAACAGTTTGTTACGTATTTTTGCAGAATCTGGAATTACAGTTAACTTGGAAAAGTCTGAATTCGGTAGGACAAAGGTGAGGTTTTTGGGACATATTATTTCTTCTGAAGGCATTCAGCCGGATCCTGAAAAGTTAGAAGCAATCAGAGCCATTCCAGTGCCATCCACAAAAAGACAAGTCCGCAGTTTTCTAGGTCTCGTAAATTTTTACCGTCGTTTTCTGAATATGCAAATTCTAGCTACACCAAAACTTTGTTCTCTCACTGGAAAAAATACTATTTGGAACTGGGACGAACAAGCACAGTTGGAATTCAATTCTTTGAAAGAAGCGTTACTTCACGCGCCAATCTTAGCTCATCCAGATCTGTCACAAGATTTCTGCCTTAGCACGGATTCTTCTAAAGTCGGTCTTGGTGCCCATTTATTTCAAGAAGCCATAGAAAATGACACTACCATTCAGAAAACCATTGCTTTTGCTAGCCGAGTGCTAACAAAATCTGAAAAAAATTATTCCGTTACTGAATTAGAAGCTTTAGCTATCGTTTGGGCATTTAACAAATTCCGTTTCTTTCTTTCTGGTAAGCACGTAAACGTATACAGTGATCATCGTGCATTACAATTTCTTATGTCTTCAAAATTAAATCATGACAGGTTAAAACGTTGGGCATTGTTTCTGCAAGAATTCCGCTTCACAATAGTCTACATTCCCGGCAAGGAGAACATTGTTGCGGACGCACTGTCACGCGCACCGGCTGGGCTTGAGAAAAGTAACACAGAAGGCAACCTCGAGAAAAATTTCAGTATTCTTTACATTCAGAAAGTCGCCTTTGAAAACTTCATCACCACATCTTTAAAGGACATTGCTCATGAACAAGATAAAGATCCGATTTGGAAGGACATCAAGAGCAAATGGCATGAAAAGACACACACACAGATTCGGCATTATTACCTGGTTAGAAACAACATACTCTTCAAACGCTGCACTGTTGATGACAAGCTATGGGTACTTTGCATTCCTGACGATTTTGTTAATAAGCTCATTTGGTACATTCATTTCAGCTACGCACATTTTGGCCCACGAAAATGTTATCATATTCTTCGAACGACTTGTTATTTTAACAATATGGAAAAGCGAATTCGAAGAGTCTTGTCTATTTGTAAACTTTGTCAAAAGGCGAAACCATCTACTGTCTCACATCGTGCTCCGTTGTTTCCTATTATTCCTTCTAAATTAAAAGAATTTGCGGCTGTTGATCTCTTGGGACCGCTTGTCAGAACATCTAATGGATTTTCGTACGTTCTAGTCGCTGTTGAACTTACTTCAAAATCTGTTTCTTTCACACCGTTACGTAAAGCCACTGGACGGTCTGTATCCAACGCCTTTGTTAAAAATTTCTTACGTGAAGTTGGACACGTTAGCAAAGTCATTTCAGATAACGGACCGCAATTCAGATCTGCTGTTTGGTCACGTATGCTTCGCAACCATAAAATCAAACCTGTTTTTATTTCATTGTACTCACCACATTGTAACCCCTCCGAACGGATTATGAAAGAAATCAATAAGCTTTGTAGACTTTATTGTCACAGAAAGCATCAGCATTGGGACAGATATTTACACTTATTTCAAAACGTGCTGAATGAAATGCCTCACGACTCCACTGCTTTACCACCTACTCTTGTACTGAAGAATGAAGAACCACCGAACAGAATCAGAGAGCTTGTACCTTTCCCGAATACACGTAAACTTCGACACAAAGACATAATTGATTTGGCTCTTAAAAATATAAAATCTGCAGCAGACAAAAGGAGAAAACTACACGGTAAAGCAAATGCAAAGAAGTTGTATATTGGTCAGAAAGTTCTCATTAAAGCTCATTCATTGTCACATAAGAAGAAACACTTGAGTCACAAATTCTTTCTAGTTTACAATGGACCTTACAGAATCCGACGTATACCACATGATAATTGCGTTGAAGTTGAAACTCTGCGTACTAGGAAGAGTACAGGTTTACACCACATTTCTCATGTAAAACCATTTATTGACAGATAATCTGCCTTTTTACTTTGTCTTTGCCATAAAACGTTTCACTTCACGTTACTAGTATGCTTTAGAAACTGTTACCATGCAACAATGTTTGAAGTTCAATATCCAGCCAAGAACCAAGAGAAATTATTTAAACAGAAATTACGAATGCATTGTTATTGCGAACAGACGACACAGTGTAATTGTGTGTGTACATTCTTGTTTGTTAGTTGTACGATTAGAACATTTACCAGTACTGCTAATGAGATTTTAATGCAACATTTTGGTTTACTTGAAAATACATTCCGGATTTAAAGTACTTTCTGAGAGATACCAGATGACACAGAGGTTAGTTTATGTGACAGCTACACGATTTTTATCACGACGCTACTAATGAGTGACAATTTACAATGTTGCTTTTGCAGTGTATCTGTTTTATATCTGCACAGTTTTCTGAATTCTTCTAGGAAGAAAAACATGTTTTAGTAGTAACTTTTGTGGTATAGCAACAATGAGACAGCCTTTTTCGTGGCATAACAATACGTTACTGTACAGTACTTTCCTCATCACGGCAATAAGCGTAATAACTAAGATATCTATACGCAAAGCATTTCACTTTTGTGTATCATGAGGTAAGTACATTGACTTTAGCAGAACTTTGCTTACAGAGGACGATAACTACGACAGTTCCACAGAATTATCTTACAGCAAGACGCGCATTTAGCGCTACAGGACACGCATTTGAGTGATTAATCTTATACTTAAAACACTTATTTTCAAAGATTTTTTGAATTACAAAGAAAGTTTTCCGTGATATATTTCATTCCATTGGTGTAATCTGTAACACCTGAGGGTATAATTACATTTATCCTCAGGGGGGTACACGCTTACTTTGTGTACCATGTGTGTGGCAACCACAAGGAACCCTAGCTAATATGGTATTTGCTTATACAACTTTACACATCGGTACCATATTTTTCTAATACACAAATTACACAGCTATCTGATTATTTAACTGAGAGAGACAAACATTTATTTTACTACATCAGTGACACATGTTTACGCAATCCACAGTTGGGTAACTTCACACTTATGAAACTGTATTTTGTCTGTACTTTGTAAACTGTTCATATTTTTCGGAATCATTGTGATACTATGAGAGCTTTGAATGATGTATTTGGTATGGATTCATGATTTTTAAAGTACGTTTGAGGTAGATGACACTATTGAAATGAGCAGAGAATTTTTTTTAGGTTTTGAAATTATTGGAGGAAGCTACGACGATTTTGAGATTTGACTGAGGTGTTATGATGTTATTTTTTACGACGACGATGTGTATTATGCTGCTGAGGTATGTTTACGATTAATAGGCTGAGGCTATATGAGTTATTTGATTATGCTACGTATTTCTCATGATGAAATATTGAAGAAGTGTCGACGAATATGTATATGTATAATAAGGTAAGGAATAAGGAGTAGGGGTTAGGGACTCTGATTTATGAAAAGGTTGTTGGAAACCAAGAATCGTACTTTAAGAGTTATGAAATGTGTGTGTATATGCATGAATGTATCACAATGCCACTGAAAATTTTTTTGGACACTGTTATATCAATAGCATTTTGTTTCTACAGATTTGTAACGCAAATTCTTGACCTGTGAAATATTTTTATATGCGACTGTCTCTGTAGCGGAAACTGCTGTCGTAAATATTGCCGTAAGAAAGTTAACGGACCACCTACACATAATGCGTCGTGGGCACCCAGCTGTGTCAGACGCCTGGAGAAATAGCCATTGGCGCGTGCCTTTCAGAGCACAGGAAAACACCTGGAGAACAAGCCATTAGGGTGTGCCTTTCATCGCTAATGCGACACCCTCGTTACTTGAAAACATATGATTACTCGCACTTTGTGCTAATTGCTGAAATGCTTATGAATTGATGGGAAATATTCGTACATCTGCACACCTGATTATGACAAGTGTCTTTCTATGAGAGTTGAGAGCTACTAACTTACGAAATGCCACATGACTATTCAATGATGTTTTTATGCTTTGGTTTGCGTAATTGCTTATTTCATTTGACATCTGGTTTCCAGCTGTGTTGCAGCATTGCTTTTATAAAATGAAATGCATTTGCTAATGTGAACACTTTCTGTCAACAGATCTATTAAATAATTATTTTATGATCCACATTCTTTAAAAAAGGAGCACTTGGAAAGGAAAGAACAATAAGAAGGAACTAGTAACTGCATTCATAATTTTCTTTTCAAGTAATTGGTAACTTTTTGGTAGAATAACTTCTTGTGGTGCACCACTTTAATTACATAGATATTAAGATGTGAATATACATTTCCCTTATCTGCATTGTTGTTTAGTGTAATATTTTTTCTGCTTGCGCTATGTCATGTTTCGATATAAGCTGCTGTTTGCCAGGCATAGTGTTATTGAATTTGACTTTTGCTCATTTATGCTGCTAGCTTTGCCAATTTGCATTTTTTGCATTGCTGTTTGTGTTGATTTGTTATGTGATGCTGCATTGCCTCGTCCCTTAGTTTAGTATCTGAGCTCAGTAGATTTAAGTTAGCTTAAGAGGAGACTATATAAGAAACTAACTATTATAAATTTATAAGAAATGCATTGAGAAGCTATCAGAAAATGGTCTGGCAAAATAAAAAGGATACTGTACAGTGGAGAAAAACTGTTATTGACAGAGGATATGAACAAAAAAAGTAGGGTTTAGGGACAACAGGTTTAGGTAGGATTTTCTTGGAAATAAATGATGAGGTAAGAAATGTGTGAACATATAAATACAGAAAGCATGCTTAGATAGAATTTTTTTGGTGGAAACAAAGGATGAAATAAGAGGAAAGATATATGAAGTTTTGGGTTGGACTGCAGTACCAAATGTTACACTGAAAACGAACCCTGTCCTTTCCTATTGGTGTTATCCCACTATGAGTTTGTGTACCCTTGAGTATTTGTTTTCTTCCTGTCTCTGTGTAGTTTCATAGAATTTTTTCTTCTTTTAATATTAAGCTACATTCACTACAATGAGGAATACTGTTATCCTCGAATATAATTGGCATTAATAATATGTTATTTACTTTGTAAAGATGTTTAGACATTATTTACTCTGTTTTGTGTTAATGCTAATGTGTGAAGTTGATGTTTCAAAAGTTATTGTGATCTTTTATGTATGTACTCATGTCACTATTTTTGTAACACTGATGTATATGTTTATTTCTATTCTTTTGTAACGCCTGTTTTACTACAAATGTTATCTGTATTGTTATGTTCTTTAATGATGTATTTTGTACCTTTGTAATTGTATTTTCATGTTGTAAATTTATAATGTGTACAGACACCAGTTCTTCAAATTAAGTTACATTTCACTGCACACGTTTCTGTTGGTCATAGTATATGGACAATATGTGAGAAGTAGGGACTGATAGTGTTTGCATGTGTGTTAATGACTCAGCAAGGGACTGGATAACAGCATTGCTCGTTCTAAGGACAATTAAAAGAAAAACTTTCTGAGTGCACAAGTGGTGGTTTATGGACTTGCTATAATCTCTGCAAGAATCTTCGATGGTGATTGTGCACCTGCACAGTCACAACGGATGGCTGCTGGCCGTCTATACCAGGACTACAGTGGGTCTGCACCTCAGGTGGCCCACCAATATCGTAATCTCTACCAGGACTACAGTGGGTCTGCTCTGTGATGACCTACCTACCAATATTCATCAAAACTTCGACTGACTCTGCTGTGGGTTTGCTCTGTTGTGGACCAATACTTGTCTGCATGTCGAGAGTCAGCACTGTCTTTCCGTTGGAAGGACAACACTACTTCTTCAAGACTGCATGGAAATCCACTACTTCTGTGTGCATTTTCTTTTACTGCTCAGACTTTGAGAAAAACACTGCTATTCTCCTGTTATGTACGATTAGGACTGTCTTTATGGACTGTGAGAAAATTTGAGCTTTTGACCAACATAATATTAATAAGTGTGTGCATTTTATATCTTTGTTACTGTAACTGTGAAAAATTTTTGTCAAATCTGTATGGGCCAGTGCCCAACACCATTTGTAAAAATTTTTTGTGGGGAGCATGGGGGCTATGTAAGTAGGCTGTTTATGTTTTCGCTATGTAAGTAGGCTGTTTATGTTTTCTCTATGTAAGTAGGCTGTTTATGTTTTCTCTATGTAAGTAGGCTGTTTATGTTTTCTTATTGGCAACGTTACGTAGCGCTCAATATGAAAATCACTGGCTGTGCTGTGTGCAGTCTGTGGCTAGTTTGCATTGTTGTCTGCCATTGTAGTGTTGGGCAGCGGCAGCTGGCTGTGAACAGCGCGTAGCGTTGCGCAGTTGGAGGTGAGCCGCCAGCAGTGGTGGATGTGGAGAGAGAGATGGCGGAGTTTTGTAATTTGTCATGAACTGATATATATATTATGACTTGTGATGATATTAAGGTAAATACATTGTTTGTTCTCTATTAATATCTTTCATTTGCTAACTATCCCTATCAGTAGTTAGTGCCTTCAGTAGTTTGAATCTTTTATTTAGCTGGCAGTAGTGGCGCTCGCTGTACTGCAGTAGCTTGAGCAGCGAAGATTTTTGTGAGGTAAGTGATTTGTGAAAGATATAGTTTAATGTTTGTCAGGGCCATTCTTTAGTAGGGAATTTTGAAAGTCAGATTGCGTTGCGCTAAAAATATTGTGTGTCAGGTTAAGGACAGTCGTGTATAAATTGTTCAAAGGGTACGTTTCACTACTAATCATTATTTTTTTATTTTTTTATTTTCTTGTAATCGAAAGATACACTGAGGTGATAAAAGTCATGGGATAGCGATATCCACAAATACAGATGTCGGTAGCATCTCGTACACGAGGTACAAAATGGCAGCGCATAGGCGGAGCTGTCCATTGTACTCCAGTTATTCACATGAAACGGTTTCCGACGTGTTTATGGGAGCATGACGGGAATTGGGCAACTGAATGGCAGTTGGAGCTAGATCAAAAGGACATTCAGTTTCGGAAATCGTTAGGTAATTGAATATTCTGAGGTCCACAATGTCAAGAGTGTGGCGAGAATACCACGGACAACGCAGTGGCTGACGGTCTTCACTTAGCGCCCGAGAGCAGCGGCGTCTGTGTAGAGCTGTCAGTGCTAACGGAGAAGCAACACTACGCCAAATAACCGCAGAAATCAACGTGAGGCGTCCTAAGCTCGTATCCGTTAGACGAAATCTGTAATTAATAGCCTACGACAGCAACAACCGGCACGAATGCGTTTGCTAACTGCACGGTATCGCCTGCAGCGTCTCTCCTGGACTCGTGAACATATCGGTTGCAACTTAGACGACTGGAAAACCGTAGTCTGGTCAGCTAAACCCCGATTTGCGTTGGTATGAGCTGATGGAAGGGTTCGAGTGTGACGCAGACCCAACGAAGTCATGGACCTAAGTTATCAACAGGGCTGTGTGCAAGCTGGTGGTTTCTCCCTAGTGTGCTGTGTTTACCTGGTATGGACTGAGTCCTCTAACTGAAACGATCATTTACTGGAAATGATTACGTTCGGCTACTTCGAGACCAGTTGCAGCCATTCGTGGACCTCATGTTCCGAAACAAATATGGTATTTTTATAAATGACAAAGAGCCATGTCACCAGACCGCGTTCTGGACAATTCGAGCGAATGATTTGGCCACCAGATCGCCCGATGTGATGTCACCGTCAGACACCACACTTGCTAGGTGGTAGCCTTTAAATCGGCCGCGGTCCGTTAGTATACGTTGGACCCGCGTGTCACCACTGTCAGTGATTGCAGACCGAGCGCCACCACACGGCAGGTCTAGAGAGACTTCCTAGCACTCGCCCCAGTTGTACAGCCGACTTTGCTACGAAAGGTTCACTGACAAATACGCTCTCATTTGCCGAGACGATAGTTAGCATAGCCTTCAGCTACGTCATTTGCTACGACCTAGCAAGGCTCCATTATCAATAGATATTTAACTTGTGATGCCTGTACCGTCAGACCGATGTTCTCCAATTATGGATTAAAGTTAAGTATTCTACCAGCTACGTACCTTTTTTATTAGACTCAACTCCTATAACTGTTCCAGACCTCACGACAATCTGCGTGAGCTTAAAAGCGTGCATTTCGGCCTCCTCTAGCAACACGGTGTTGGCTCTTCTGCCAACACTTTACCCGATATGAATCCCATCGAGTATTTATGGGACATAATCGAGCGGTCAGTTCATGCACAAAATCCTGCACCGGCAACACTTTCCCGACGGCTATAGTGACAACATCGCTCAATATTTCTGCAGGGGATTTCCAAAGACATGTTGAGTTCGTGCTTGCCGGCCGCGGTGGCCAAGCGGTTCTAGGAGCTTCAGTCCGGAACCGTGCTGCTGCTACGGTCGCAGGTTCGAATCCTGCCTCGGGCATGGACGTGTGTGATGTCCTTAGATTAGTTAGGTTTAGGTAGTTCTAAGTTCTAGGGGACTGTTAACCTCAGATGTTAAGTCCCATAGCGCTTAGAGCCATTTGAACCATTTGAAGTTCGTGCTACGTCGTGTTCCTGCACTTCGCCTGGCAAAAGGAGGTCCGACACGATGTTGGGAGGTATCCCACGGCTTTTGTCACCTCGGAGCACATTTTTGTTGCAGTGTTCCGGGAAGTGTCGATGTGGGAAGACAACGGGGCACTGGCGACGGCAACAGAGACGTCTGTGACGGCGCGACGCGCACTCAGCGGGCCTTTGTCCGGCGGCGTGGACTGGCGGCTGGCGCCCGAAGAACAAGCCGGCGAGTGTGGGGCAAGGCGGCGACACCTGTCAGGCCGCGCCTGCGTAAACACCGCGCCGCGCTAGCATTCCGGGCGCCACGCCAGCCGACGGCCAGGAATGCGCGTGCAGCCTCCGCAAGGCGCGTGGGCGGCATGCATCTCTCTCTCTCTTTCCCAGCAGCTACGCCCGTACCCACACCATACCGGCTCGCGCTCTTCCCGAGCTCAGAACACACAGCAACAAACTCCCGTGGCATCATTTTCCCACCTCTAAATGGTTCAAATGGCTCTGAGCACTATGGGACTCAACTGCTGAGGTCATTAGTCCCCTAGAACTTAGAACTAGTTAAACCTAACTAACCTATGGACATCACAAACATCCATGCCCGAGGCAAGATTCGATCCTGCGACCGTAGCGGTCTTGTTTCGCACCCCTGTTGATGTGCTTCACAGATTTAGATTTTAGCTACAAACGAGGCCGCGATTGTCAAATATTAGTGAAATATAAGATTTGACTCAAACACATAAAATTCGTCATAAGATGACAAGGCACAAGCGTCATTTAGGGAGCAGGACCTCATCTTCTACACTGAATTACAAAATAACCTAAATTGGAACGATGACATTGATGTTGTGGGTACAGCACACCAGAGACTACGATTCATTGGCAGTAGACTTAGAAGATGCAACAGATCTGCTAAGGAGACAGCTTACACCACGCTTGTCCTCCCAGTTATGGAGTAATGCTGTGCGGCGTGGGATCCGCATCAGGTGGGACTGACGGATGACATCGAAAAAGTTCAGAGAAGGGCGGCTCGTTTTGTACTGTCAGGGAATATGGGAGATAGTGCCACAGACATGACACGTGAATTGGAGTGGCAATCATTTAAACAAAGGCGTTTTTCGTTGCGACGGGATCTTCTCATGAAATTTCAATCACCAGTTTTCTCCTCCGATTGCGAAAACATTCTGTTGGCACCCACCTACATAGAGAGAAATGATCATCACGATAGGAGAAATCAGGTCTCACACAGAAAAATTTAAGTGCTCGTTTTTCCCGCGCGTCGTTTAAGAGTGGAGCGGTAGAGAGACAGTTTGAAGGTGGTTGATTGAATCCTCTGCCAGGCACTTAACTGTGAATAGCAGAGTAATCACGTAGATGTAGATTGTAATGGTTCTTTATTTACGTAACCTTTACGGCACTCCAACCCCAGTTCTCGATACCAGTAATATCGTACTACTTTTCTGTGAAGTAACAGGCATATTTTTGTGACAATATTCACATTTGGGTTTATCAATGTATAGGTACTCCGATTATCGATATATTACAGTGATATGGTTCTTGTGTGTATTCATTTCTGTGAGACTGTCATAATCTTTGACTTACTTGTAACCGTTTTGGCGCGAATGCGCACAGAGCAGTCTTTGTTTCACTTTGCAGAAGTTAAGTTGTTATTTCGCTTTGTAAAAGAATAGTCAAGTCTTGTGTTTGGTTAAAGTGGAAATTAAATATATGAAGATTGATACAAAACTGTTTTCTTGACGGTGTGACAATTAAGAAGAAGTATATGTGAATTTACAAGAAGTTTAATAAAAATGTGGATCGTGAACACCAAGTCAAAAATTATTTCTACCATACCATTGTTCTGATCTGGGATTGTTTGATCATTAAGAAATTTCCTGAAAAACGCAATTGTTGGGTCTTCAAATATTGCTAAAATATAGATCTGGACCTTCTAGCAGTCAAAGTGGAACCACCCCAGAATCAACAAGATGAGCCATAACAACTTCGACGAAATCTACGTGGGAATCCATTCAAGATAAGTGACTTCATATTTCCATTCTGACGATACCATCTACAGTCAATAACTTTGTTGTTGCCCGATAAAGCGAACAAATGCTGCGTGAGCAACATTATTAAACTGATTTCTAATCTACTGTGCAAGTGGTGGTATAGGCATGCGTATTCAAATATAGAGATATGTAAACGAACGGATTACGGCGGTGCGGTCGGCAACGCGTATATAGGGTGTTTGGGGAGCAAAGGTCAATATTTTACACAGTAATAATATAAGTAATTCCGAACAAAAATGTTATACGAACATAGGTCCGCAAATGCTTCGTTAGGGAGGTATGGATATTGAAAGAAACTTTAATATTGCAAAATTGATGTACACAACGTGAACGCACACGCAGTACAACTCGACCGCAACCTGATTTTCTTGACAACAATGTCACAGAGAAGTACAGTTACGTTACACATTTTTACATAATGTTTATTTATTTTGCACTGAGTACATAACAAATTACAACATGCATGTTACATGTATTCAATTGAAAATGATGTACCACATCTTATACACACGGCTTTAACACTTATCGTATGGTTATACGGTTCACAGAACAGGTTAGAATATCCCACCATGAACGTAAATACACTTTTGCCCTCTAGCGATAGCATGTTGTGTTACTTGTTCAATTACCTGTGGCTGGTTCCTAATCAATTCAGCAGCGTCCATGATGCGACGAAGCAGTTCATCTCGTGTATTTACCTTCACTTTGTGCACCTCTGATTTCATCCAACCGCATAAACAGAAATCTGAAGGTGTAAGGTCAGGTGATCTTGGAGGCCAGTTAATAGCACCGCCTCGGCCAATACAGCGCTTAGGGTAGGTGCGGTTGGGATGGTCCCTCACACGTAAGGTAACATGTTGAGGGACACCGTCATGTTGCAAGTACATTCCAGTTTGCTTGGCTAAAGGAACGTTTTCCAATAGTCTACAAATGAATTTTAAGGCGGTTTTCCATCTGCCTCGGCGAATGCGGTCTGGTTCCCCTCATTCCGCCTCAATTACACTATGTCGGCGATTGTTACGCAAACACTGTCTCAACGTACGCGTACACCAAAATTACTCTACCATGCATACATTTGGGGTTACGCTCGTCTGGAATGAGACGTTTCCGGGGGGGTTCACTGGGGGCCGAACCGCAGAATAACCCTGGGTTCGGCGTGGGGCGGTGATGGGGTGAGTGGACTGCTGTAGCCTTTGTAGGGTTGTGAACCACTGAGGGCTACGGCGGGGATGAAGCCTCTGCGTCGTTTCTAGGTCTCCGGTTCAATACACCATACACCATACACGGGTATGGAGACAACCTCATGAATCCATGGACGGTACATGTCATCAGGGGACTTTTCAAGCTGGTGGTGGCTCTGTAATGGTGTGGGGCGTGTACAGTTGAAATGATATGGGATTCCTGATGAGTCTAGATACGATCCTGACAGGTGACACGAACGTAAGCATCCTGTCTGATCACCTTCATCCCTTCGTGTCCATTGTGCATTCCGACGAACTTGAGCAATTCCAGCCGGACAAAAAATGTTCAAATGTGTGTGAAATCTAATGGGACTTAACTGCTAAGGTCATCAGTCCCTAAACTTACACACTACTTAACCTAAATTATCCTAAGGACAAACACACACACTCATGCCCGAGGGAGGACTCGAACCTCCGCCGGGACCAGCCGCACAGTCCATGACTGCAGCGCCTTTGACCGCTCGGCTAACCAGCCGGACAACGCGACACCCCACATGTCCGGAACTGCTACAGAGTGGCTCCAGGAACACGCTTCTGCGATTAAACACTTCCGCTAGTCACTCAAACTCCCCAGACAGGAACATTATTGAGTATCTCTGAAATGCCTTGCAACGTGCTGCTCAGAAGACATCTCCACGCCCTCGTACTCTTACGGATTTATGGACAGCCCTGCATAATTCATGGTGTCGGTTTCCTCCAGCACGTCGTGTTGCGGCACTTCTGCATGCTCGCGGGAGCCCTACACGATATTAGGCAGATGTATCAGTTTACTGAGCTATGCAGCGAGTAACAAGTACATGACTAGTGTGCAGTTCATACGTAAGTGCCTGGCAGACGGTTCTTCGAACTATTTCCACACCGTTTCTCTACCGTTCGTCTCTCTAAACAATGCGGGAAAAACGAATACTTCCCGTGGAGGTTCAGATTTGTCTTCGATTATTAAGATGATCATATTTGCCTATGTAGGTGGTTGTCAATAAAATGTTTTAACATTCGAAGGAAAACACTGGAGATTAAAATTCCGTGAAAATATATCACCGCAACGAAAAAGCCTGTGCCTTAATTATATCCACCCCAGCTCCCAAATCACATCCCCAATTTCGCGATAATACAGAACGAGTTTCTCTTCTTTGTACTTTATCGATGTCCTTCGTCAATCGAGCCTGGTAAGGGTCCCCTATTGCATACCATTACTGTAGCAGAGGTCGAGAAGCGCAGAACACGCAGTCTCTTTAGAAGATCTGTCACATCTTCTAAGTGTTGTGACAATAAAACGCAGTTTTTAGTTTGCCTTCCCTACAACATTATCTATGTGACTGTTCCAATTTAAGTTGTTCCTATGTGTAATTCATAGATATTTAGCTGAAGTGACAGCCTTTAAATTAGTGCGGTTTATCGAATAACCGAAAATAAACTGTTACATATTAGTACTTGTGTGGATGACCTCGCAATTTTTGTTATTTAGGTTCAATTGACACTTCTCGCGCCATTCAGATATTTTGTCTAAATCATTTTGCAATTGTTTTCCATCTTCCGATGACTTTACTAGACGGTAAATGGTAGCATGATCTGCAAACAATCTAACGCGGCTGCTTAGATTGTCTCATAAATCGATTATATAGATTAGGAACGGCAGAGGGCCTACAACACTTTCTTGAGGAACGCCAGATGAATCTTCTGTTTTACTCAATGATTTTCCGTCAGTTACTACGAACAGCGATCTCATGAAATCACAAATCCGGTCGCACAGCTGTGATGATATTGCGTAGACAGGCAATTTGATTAGAAGTTGCTTGTGAGGAAATGTGTCAAAAGCCTTCTGGAAAGCTAGAAATTTGGACTCAGTTTGAGATCCGCTGTCGACAGCCCTCATTATTTCGTGAGATTAAAGAGCAAGTTGTGTTTCACATCATCGATATTTTCTTAATTCGTGCTAACTGTGTCAATTGATCGTTACCTTCTAGGAAATTCATTATGTTCAAATGCAGTGTATGTTCCATGATCTTACCTTTAGGTACGGATCTTTCTTTGAGAGAGCGGTTGTATATGGTCTTCGGATAAAATATACAAAAAGATTAGTATCTTAACAACACCAAAAGGGTAAAACCGTCGGACGAGGCAGTCTCATCTTGCTTCACATTCAGTACTCTTCTTATTGTGCTGGTACGTTTCAACAAACACACTTGTTTCCTTCTACAAAATAGTATGTCAGTAAACACGCATCAGAATACTCGCCACGAAGTCCTTGTACCAGACGATGGAAGAAGACGATGTACAGAAGAAAACAGACAGGTTTGTGGGTTCAACCATCTTCTTCATCATCCTTGTTCCCGGGTTCGTTTCCCGGCGGGTCAGGGATTTTCTCTGCCTCGTGATGACTGGGTGTTGTGTGCTGTCCTTAGGTGAGTTAGGTTTAAGTAGTTCTAGGGGACTGATGACCATAGATGTTAAGTCCCATAGTGCTCAGAGCCATTTGAACCATTTTTTATCATCCTTACCTTGTCCCCTGCATGGTCGCCATTGCTGTATGGTTTGAAGCAAAGTTATTGACCTTTCTGATGCACCCCTCCCTGCAGAACTGAATTTATGCTCCCTATTTGTTAACGTGTAGAATAAGCAGACGTACTAATGTGAGAACAGTTTCCAGATGTTTGCGTATCGTGTAACTAAGGCCAAACTGAACAAGAAAAACTGCCTAAAAACCACATTCATGCTAGGTGGCGCAACGGCCATCGGTGTTAATACGCCGGGTGAATTCGATCCGGAGCTGGCGCCCTTCCCCGAATCCCGGTATTGGTGTGTTAACGCGCTCCACTACCCGGGTGGGCTGTGTGGGTTTACCGGCGTCAGTATAATATGGAAGAGGACTAAACGTAAAGATAGACGGAAACTGCTAAGTTCGGTAGTTCTGCTGTTTCTTTAGTTTGTAATCTTTTTTAAAGATGCTGGTACTTCTATAAGGCAACTAGCATAGCGTCCGCTGCTTCGCTCGCGTAGACTCTACGGCGTGCAAATACTTTTTTTTTTAATCGAATTTTTATGTTGTTCACAAATTGCAACATCTTCTAAGCTTTACACGCTAATTAAAGCCCTATACGCATGGTCTTTCCCGAATGTACTTCTGATCAAAAAGCGATTTTGGTAGCTGGAGTCGAAAGTTTTGGTTAATCATGCCTTTTGCGTTCTTGAGGAAATATTCCCCTAAAAAATATTTCTTTATATCTAACCGAGAAGTGAAATTCCAATTTCTATAAATTCAGCTTTAAAATTTTTTACAGCAACGAAACATGTCCTTAGAAATTTTCATTTCCTATTGCAATCCCTTTGTGGCTGAATGTCCAGAAACACTGAAAAAGGTATTTCCTTCGTTTCTAACCGAGAAGTCCAGTACCAGCTGTCATAGATGTAGCCTTAAATATGTTTTAGTAGTTCTTTAGTAATTATCTACTTTCAAAAAAGCTTTCACTCACTATTTTACCCCCTTATTCGTTGAATTCCCAAAAATGATAAAGCGTGTATTTTAATTTTCTGACTGAGAAACCAAATACCAATTTCCGCAGGTCTAGCTTCAAAATTGCCTTAATAGCGACATTTTTCGAAAAAATCCTTCATCTCCTATTTCAGCCCCTTAGGGATGGAATTTCGAAAAATCGCTTCTTATCAACACTTACAGCATAAGACCCCACACCTTCTCCAAATTTCAAGTTTCTATCCTCAGTTATTTGGGCTGGACGATGGTGAGTCAGTCAGTCAGACAGTCAGGGCATTGTTTTTTGTATACAGAGATGCAATTCTGCTCTGGAAATATTTTGTATATTTGGCCCAACATTTTACACTTTAGTACACTTTGGTTAACGTCAGCATACGTGAATGAAGGCATTCTTTCACGCACAAAAATCACTTTTTGTTACAAAAAGTGGTCGTACATATGTTTGTAATCCGCTATAGATAGAAGCACCGTCCACATTTTACTCGTTCATGACATCTAAATGGCTCTGAGCTCTATGGGACTTAACATCTGTGGTCATCAGTCCCCTGGAACTTAGAACTACTTAAACCTAACTAACCTAAGGACATCACACACATCCATGCCCGAGGCAGGATTCGAACCTGCGACCGTAGCGGTCGCGCGGTTCCAGACTGTAGCGTCTAGAACCGCTCGGCCACTTCGGCCGGCTTCATGACATCTAATGCTATTTCGAATTGCAATACAATGTTCCCGGTAATTCAAAAGCGTTACTTCAAACAGCGTGGGATTACAAGGCTGAAAAACTGAATTCCATCTTCTAAAACTGTTTCTCTGGGAAAGATCATACAAATACTATGAGGACTCACTACTGTAGCAGCGACTGCCAGTTGTCCTTGAGTGTAAATAAATACACTCCTGGAAATTGAAATAAGAACACCGTGAATTCATTGTCCCAGGAAGGGGAAACTTTATTGACACATTCCTGGGGTCAGATACATCACATGATCACACTGACAGAACCACAGGCACATAGACACAGGCAACAGAGCATGCACAACGTCGGCACTAGTACAGTGTATATCCACCTTTCGCAGCAATGCAGGCTGCTGTTCTCCCATGGAGACGATCGTAGAGATGCTGGATGTAGTCCTGTGGAACGGCTTGCCATGCCATTTCCACCTGGCGCCTCAGTTGGACCAGCGTTCGTGCTGGACGTGCAGACCGCGTGAGACGACGCTTCATCCAGTCCCAAACATGCTCAATGGGGGACAGATCCGGAGATCTTGCTGGCCAGGGTAGTTGACTTACACTTTCTAGAGCACGTTGGGTGGCACGGGATACCTGCGGACGTGCATTGTCCTGTTGGAACAGCAAGTTCCCTTGCCGGTCTAGGAATGGTAGAACGATGGGTTCGATGACGGTTTGGATGTACCGTGCACTATTCAGTGTCCCCTCGACGATCACCAGTGGTGTACGGCCAGTGTAGGAGATCGCTCCCCACACCATGATGCCGGGTGTTGGCCCTGTGTGCCTCGGTCGTATGCAGTCCTGATTGTGGCGCTCACCTGCACGGCGCCAAACACGCATACGACCATCATTGGCACCAAGGCAGAAGCGACTCTCATCGCTGAAGACGACACGTCTCCATTCGTCCCTCCATTCACGCCTGTCGCGACACCACTGGAGGCGGGCTGCACGATGTTGAGGCGTGAGCGGAAGACGGCCTAACGGTGTGCGGGACCGTAGCCCAGCTTCATGGAGACGGTTGCGAATGGTCCTCGCCGATACCCCAGGAGCAACAGTGTCCCTAATTTGCTGGGAAGTGGCGGTGCGGTCCCCTACGGCACTGCGTAGGATCCTACGGTCTTGGCGTGCATCCGTGCGTCGCTGCGGTCCGGTCCCAGGTCGACGGGCACGTGCACCTTCCGCCGACCACTGGCGACAACATCGATGTACTGTGGAGACCTCACGCCCCACGTGTTGAGCAATTCGGCGGTACGTCCACCCGGCCTCCCGCATGCCCACTATACGCCCTCGCTCAAAGTCCGTCAGCTGCACATACGGTTCACGTCCACGCTGTCGCGGCATGCTACCAGTGTTAAAGACTGCGATGGAGCTCCGTATGCCACGGCAAACTGGCTGACACTGACGGCGGCGGTGCACAAATGCTGCGCAGCTAGCGCCATTCGACGGCCAACACCGCGGTTCCTGGTGTGTCCGCTGTGCCGTGTGTGTGATCATTGCTTGTACAGCCCTCTCGCAGTGTCCGGAGCAAGTATGGTGGGTCTGACACACCGGTGTCAATGTGTTCTTTTTTCCATTTCCAGGAGTGTATATCGTATAGCGCATTAATAAGCGAAGAGGTCCTCTGTTCGTTGTATCTCTGGAAACAGTAATAACACTAAGTTACATAGAATTGACAATCCGAAGACATCTGAAGTGGAAAAAGCAGGCTGAGATTCATGGGAAGAATATTAAGGAAATATGTAGAAAAGTGATCCACCAAACAATTACTGATTTTTTACCTAACTTTTTTTGTAGACTGGTTTCCAAAGTTTGTTCTGCGAATACTGTCCAGCGAAAAAATTCAACACCTTTTGGCATATTATTTTTCCCTACAAAATGAATAATGTAGCTGCAGACCTAACGAAGCCACCCACCACATCGTATTACATCAAATTAAGGAAATGTAATTTATTCGTGGCAGAAAGAATGAAGGAAGGAAAATTAGACTTTGTCTCTACGATACTGCTCTCATGAGATACGGAGTATAAACTCGAATTACGAAAGCATGGGGAAGAAAATCGGCTGAGCCGTTTGCAAAGGAACCATCCCAGCATTAACCCGGAGCGATTTAGGAAAATCTCGGGAAACTGCAATTCTGGATGACCGGACGAAGATTTGAACTGCCATCTTTCCAAATGTGAGGACAGTGTGAAAATCCCGGCACCACCTAGCTAGGTTCTGTGAAGGAAGTGGCTTACAAAAACTCTCGTTGGAATGATTCTACAATATTGTTCGTCAGTCTGGGACTTTTGCCATGTATGATTAATGGAAAAGACATCCAACGGAGAACGGTGCGTTATGTCACGGGATCGTACAGCAAGCACGAAAGCAATACGGAGATGCTCAACAAACTCCACTATAGATGTTACACGAATGGCGTTGTGCATTGCCAATAGCTTTGCTGCTACAAGAAGAATCGGGCAACACATCACTTCCCCCACGATCGTTCTGCGAAATGATCATGATGAGCAAATCAGGGAAATTAGAACTCATTGGCACTTTTACTAACGTCCTTCTCAAGCAGCAATTGCGAGAGGAAACAATACAAGGTGGTAATTCTAAATTTAAAGCTTTCTTCACGCTGAGGGTTGATCTGAACATTGCATGTATTTCAACTCGCGGTCCTCATGGGGAAGGTATTCACTTGCTTTCCTGCAGGCTTTGAGGAGACGAACTCAGTTAAAGCGGATGTAGTTAAACAAAGACTCCGAATTGCAGTGCAGCCTAGCATTTTTTACGTGTCATGTAGATGTCATTTTCAGACATGACAAAAGGCGATGAATGACAGCATAAAGTCCACAGTGACTGAATGTGGAAATACAGACTTGGATTTCTGGTGTGACCACTTAGCTATCAAGCATATATTTTACTTGTATTATTACGATTTTAAACATGATGTGGGATACTTTAACGTTTCATCGACGAAAATAGAAGGAGAAATGTGAATGTGCAATCAGGATTAAACGAAAATTTAAGAGTTTCTACCATCAGCTAAGAATTATCTTTGCTCTGTTGTTCTACGTTGCGCAACGGTCGTAACAGAAGTCAGTTTGCCGAAAATACAGTTTGGCCACGTTCCGTCGTTGTTTACGAATTTCCTTTGTCGCAAATAAAATACTGTCACTGCCTGTCGACGTATGAAACGGAATTTCCTGAGTTGCGAAGACAACAAGTGGACTATAAGAAACATCGGTATGACTGTAAAACACACCGTAAAATATCCGTGTGATTACTCTTCTGTTTCATTCGAAAGTCCGGCACTTCAAAGACGGCGTATTGCGATGTCGGAAAGCTTAATCTCAACCAGGCCTGAGAGGCGTGCGCATGGCAAGATTCAAAGAATAGTGTCACCGACTGCGAAATGCAGCCAAGTTGGTGAGTTATCGCGAACAGCCAACGGTCGTGTAGTGGCTCTGGCAGCAGTTAAAAAGAGAATCCGAGATGAGAGGGTGTCTACGGCAGCCCTGTAGCGTCATCTGGCGCGGCCTCCTTGGATCTCGCCAGATAGCATTTGGTGAACAGGTGCCTGGTACAGAAGGCTGTGGCCACTCAGGCCTGCCACAGCATTCACGTAACACGCTCCGTAAGATTCATGAATGTTTCCCAGTCAAGCAACTAGTGCAAATATTTTTCAGTACAATTAATGTCTGTCGAAAGATATGTAGTGAAGCATATGCACTCAAGGACAAGGGGATCGCTGTATCCTATTCCATTACCTCAATTTTTAATGCATCATCGCCAGCATCTCGTGGTCGTGCGGTAGCGTTCTCGCTTCTCACGCCCGGGTTCCCGGGTTCGATTCCCGGCGGGGTCAGGGATTTTCTCTGCCTCGTGATGGCTGGGTGTTGCGTGCTGTCCTTAGGTTAGTTAGGTTTAAGTAGTTCTAAGTTCTAGGGGACTGATGACCATAGATGTTAAGTCCCATAGTGCTCAGAGCCATTTGAACCATTTTTAATGCATCATCGGAAGATAACGGATAGTATGCACTGAAGAACCAAAGAAACTGGTACACTTGCCCGATATCGTGTAGGTCTCCCGAGAGCACGTATAAGTGCCGCAGCACGAAGTGCTAATGTCTGAAACAGTACTGGAGGGAACTGACACCAAGAATCGTCCAGAGCTATCAATAAATCCGTAAGAGTACGAAGGTGTGGAGATCTCTTCTGAACAGCACGTTGCAAGGCATCCCAGATATGCTCAATAATGTTCATGTCTGGGGCCTTTGGTGGCCAGCGGAAGTGTTTAAGTTCACAACAGTATTTCTGGAGCCACTCTGTAGCAATTCTGGACGTGTCGAGTGTCACACTGTCGTGCTGAAATTACCCAAGTTCGTCGGAATGCATAATGGACATGAATGGATGCAGGTGATCAGACAGGGTGCTTTCGTGCGTGTCACCTGCCAGAGTCGTATCTAGACGTATCAGGCGTCCCATCACTCCAAATGCGCACGCCCCACACCATTACAGAGTATCCACCAGTTTGAACCGTCCCGTGTTGACGTGCAGGGTCCATGGATTCACGAAGTTATCTCCATACCCGTTCATGTCCATCCGCTCGATGCTATTTGAAACGAGACTCATCCGACCAGGGAACTTATTTCGTATCATCAACCGTCCAGTGTCGGTGTTGACGGGACCAGGCGAGGCGTAAAGATTTGTGTCGTGCAGTCATCAAGGGTATACGAGTGGGCCTTCGGCTTCGAAATCCCATATCGATGATGTTCTGTTGAATGGTTCGCACGCTCACCCAGCATTGAAATCTGCTGTAGTTCTTGGAAGGATTGTACTTCTGTCACTTTGAACGATTTTCTTCAGTCGTTGTTGGTCCCGTTCATACAGGATTTTTTTTCGGCCGCAGCGATGTCGGAGATTTGAAATTTTGCCGGATTCCTGATACTCACGGTACACTCATTCTTGGTCGTACGGGAAAGTCCCCACTTCATCGCAACCCCGGAGATGTTGTGTTCCATTGCTAGTGAGCCGACTATAATAACACGTTTAAATTCACTTAAAGCTTCATAAGTTGTCATTGTAGCAGCAGTAACCGATCTAGCAACGGCGTCTGACACTTGTTGTCTTATACTCGTACTACAGGCGTTGCAGGGCGCAGCGCCGTATTCCGCCTGTTTACATATCTCTGTATTTGAATACTCATGCCTATACGAGTTTCTTTGGAGTTTCAGTGTAATAAACCAGGAATAATTGTCTTTATTTTAAACACTATCCTAATTTATCACGCACTACGTTAACCGTGATACGCAACGGTTCTATGGATAGATTTAGTGATGAGGACTTGACCGATACGCACTACGTGCACAGGTTTACTGAATGCAGAGGAAGAGCGGGTCAATGACTAAGCTGATCTGTTCCTGCAACGACAGCAACCACATGACAATAGTTTTGCCTCTGAGAGTTGTTGCATTAGACCGTGTTTCGTGTTGCACTTTTTGCTAATTGCGTATTACGAGTTTTACGCTTTTGTCTAATTGTTTCCACAGAAACAGAGGTGATTGCGGTAACACAACGAATAAATCATAGTTACTGAGCCGTGGTGGCATTGAATTGGTAGTGTTCTGTCTGGCGCCACTGGCTCAGGTGTTATCCCTCTTGCGGCCCATTGCCAATATCTATGAAGAAGAGGTGGTATCTGTGGGTTATGTCTTTGGTTGCCGACATATATATCGGGTTCGCTGGGCGGAGAAGGGGGCACGAAGTTTGGGGATTGGCGGTAGCATCGCGACAAGAGGTTGTCATGAGGTCCGAGCGACTGAAGCCACGGGCTACTCAAGGAGGGCCTGCGCAGAGCGAAGATACCGGAATACTTCGCCGGGGTCAGCGTCGAATACAAACAGTAGGCCGATATCCCGTGGGTTAGTTGGCAACATTCGTGCTGGACGACCGCTCGTGGCCTGGCTACCGTCTTCTACCTCCCTTTCATTGGCACCACTCAGTAACCGCTGCGACGCCCCGTGGATCCATGGAACTGCTTGTTGATAAAGGGGAGTAACATTCTGTAATCCTAGTGGTGATTTGCGTCATTGTCTACCTGACCTTCTAATTATTCTCTGGTTTGTACCCGACCTTAGAGTTTTACTCGGTCGGCTCTATGGTAGTAAATATAGGTCGTAATATTGTACTAAGACAATAGTTGTTTAAAAATTTGACCCACTATTATATTGCCTTTCCTTTCTGGTTTATACCCGATCATTAATGTTATAATGAATCAGCTCCTGGTCGTAAATACAGCCAGAAAATTGCACTAAGGAACAGGTTGCCCTTGAACAAAGGGGTCTTCCGGTTGGATTAGGATGTTAACCGGTTCAATTCTTTGATTTTAATTCCATTAGTTATAATCTGAGCAACCTGTTGTACTACACTGTGCGTTACTGTATTTGAAAGGCCGTGTCATTATTGATGTATTTTTAGCTGGATCTTGTGGTCCCGCCGAGTGATTTCACTTGTAATAAGTGTTCACAAGTAATGTTTTAAGACGTTCCTTCAGAGCGATCTTAATAACTGACAGTCAGTTTAACTTTGAAACTATTAACAGCCAAATGTCATTAGGGCTTTAGTCAAAATAAGATTGTCAAAAGGGGCGGGCTGGGATCCAGTAGCACCTTGGTTGCCGATTGGAATCAAGAGGTTGGTTGCTTCGAAGTAAGCCTTATCATTGTCATATTGTTTCCTAATCTGTTTAACCTTTAAGCACAGGTGCGCATCTTAATGCCGAACCTCTCGATATACAGCTCTTAAATTGAAAGTTACATCATCTGTTGTGAGCAACTGAGTCACTCTTGTCATCAATGGTGCTTGTGTAGTTTTCATTTGTTGCAGAAGGTCATTTCATAAAGTGCGGTAGTAAACACCGCTGTTTCATCTGATAACGGGCGGGCTGCAGATCCGGCCGTCTTATAATTATTGTTTGCTGTTTTGATTTCTCTAGCAAATTTGTTCATTTTGTAAGATGGATCACAACGTTTATGGTTATACACTGTTAAATAAACAGGTTATGTGAAAATAAAGTTATATTGGTGGGTGCTCCCTTCCACGTTTTCCTAAATTCCAGTAACTACCATGTCTCAGTTACATTATTACTTTCTAAAGCGGTACCGTAGACGGTGGGTTCTGCATACCAAAATGTATCGCTCTGAAAGCTTGTCGGAGGAGTTCCGATTCATCTTGTACCAGAAAGGATCACGCGGTAGAATTGTTCAAAAATCGGATTTGGAAATTATTTGTTTATAAAAACATCGTGTCATGCTTCCTCTAAGAGGAAGAAACATGTACCAGTCGTGTCGGAATTCGACGGTGGTAGGATTGTGACTTATCAGGATTGCAGTTTATTGTTCCACCATATTCTTGTTCGCATTGGTCGGAATCCTACAACTGTTAGGCGGTTGTGGAATCGATGGGTTCAGCGGGGCTATACTCAACGCCGTGTTGGACATTAACAACTCGCGGAACGAGAGCTTGTGAGGACGAACAAACTGTTCATCAGGCCTTGTAGGATCGTATGAGGGATATCCAGAAAGTAACAGACGTTTTGGTCTCTCGCAGAGGTGGTCGGTGCTACAGCCGCCATTTTGGGATCATAAAGTTCCTATACTCAGTAAGCATCCAGCGGTATTAGCACGTGTTCTGTGTCTCTGCTACTTTTCTTTTTATAACTTGTTAAAACGTGCGCTGCACTGGAAAAGCCCGCCACTTGTGAGCTGTCTTCTATGATCAGGTTTTTCTTGGCAAAAAACTGCAAACCAATCGAAATTTCGAAATTTGTCGCGACATTTGTGATGTGCACGGAAAAGGAATAATGAGTGAAAGCCGGGTGTTGCAATGGTGCACTGATTTTAAAAGTGACCCTACCAGTATTCACGTTGAGGACTGCACAAGCAGGCCTAGCTATGTGACTGGCGAACTGGTGATGAAAATCAACCACGAAATACGTGAAAATCGTCGTTTCATGACTAAAGAACTTTTCCCCAAATTTCATCTATAAAATAAAATTTGGTTTTTCCATACCGTTAATTGTTACTTCAAAACGTCTCTTACTTTCTGGACTGTTCTCGTATAAATCCTGTCACGCACCTTGAACTAGGAACTGGGCTTGTTTGCAGTGAGACAAGTCTCCAAACGAACTGTATGACGACATCTGGGACACTATGGACTGCCAGCAAGGTTCCCTTTGTTGCGGCTTTCCATAACATGGCAGCAGAAACAGGCTCCCGGCAGCTGTGTGCCCAAAGGCCACTCTGGACTCATCGGTGATACTATGTTGTCTTTTCAAACGAGCCCCGGTTCTGCGTTTTGCATCACGATGGTTGCATCCGTTTTTTGAGGCTCGAAGGAGAACGAGCGCTTACATATCGTATTCGTCATCGTTGTACAGTGCCAGAACCTGGCGTGGTGGTACGGCGTGCAGTTACATGTACAACATACACTGACGAAAAAAATCGCAACACCAAAAAATAATCAATGTAGAGTGATGAAATCTCGGAAATACGTTTTTCTATGTGACGTATTTAAGTGATTAATATTGAAAGATCACAGGTTAAGGTAAGCGTGAGATAAGCCATTGCTAATGTGGAGTGGTGGTACATGAATAACCGGTGTAACCGCTAGAATGTTGAAAGCAAGCATGCAAACGTGCATGTATTGTGTTGTAAAGGTGCCGGATGTCAGTTTGTGGGATGGAGTTCCATGACTGCTGCACTTGGCCGGTGAATACGCGGATGGTTAACTTGGGAGTGGTTGACGCTGGAGTTGTCGTCTGATGATGTCCCATATATGGTCGATTAGAGACAGATCTGGTGATCCAGCGGGTCAAGGCAACATTTCGATACTCCATAGAGCATTTTGGGTTACAACAGCGGTATGTGGGCGAGCGATGTCTTGTTGGAAAACAGTCCTTGGATATGCTGTACATGAATGGTAGCACAAGAAGTCGAATCGCCAATTTGACGTACAGTTTTGCAGTCTGGGTGCGTGGGAAACCACGAGAGTGATCCTGCTGTCACGAGAAATCGCACCCCAGCCCATAACTCCTGGTGTAGGACCAGTGTACCCAGCAAGCAGGCAAGTTGGTTTCAGTCCCTCAACTGGCCTCCTAACTAAAACACGGCCATCACTGGCACCGAGGCTGAACCAGCTTTAATCGGGGAAAAAAAACAGACCTCCACCCTGCCCTCGAAAGAGCTCTCGCTTGACGCCACTGAAGTCGCAAATGGCGGTGGTTTGGGGTCAGTCGAATGCAAGCTACACGACATCAAGCTCGGAGCTGTTGTTGAAGTAGCACTTCTGTCACTGTGGTGCAACTGCTTGTGCAGTTGCAGTACGAAGCGCCAGAGCCACACGCGAACACTATGGTCTTTCCTCTCGGTAGCTTCAAGTGACCGTCCGGAGCCCCGTCTTTCTAGCGACCGTAAATCCTTGTGACCGTCCGTGCCAGCAGTCATGTATCATGGCTACATTCCTGCCAAGTCTTTGAGCAATATTGCAGAAGGAACATCCATCTCTTGTAGCTCTATTACGTGACTTCGTTCAAACTTCAAAAATAATGGTTAAAATGGCTCTAAGCACTATGGGACAACATCCGAGGTCATCAGTCCCCTAGACTTAGAACTACCTAGAACCTAAGGACATCTCACACGTCCATGGCCGAGGCAGGATTCGAACCTGCGACCGTATCAGCAGCGCGGTTCCGACTGAAACGCCTAGAACCGCTCGGCCACTCAGTGATGTGTTGATAATGGAGTCTTTGTCCCCTTAAGGGCATTTTTGACTAACAGCACCTCACTAACTCCAGTCTCAAAGCCAACTAACATTCACGACCGTTACAGCGCGTATCTAAAGCAAACCTGATTTGCATCCTCAAAGGGGTGCTATTAACGCCAATCTTATGTGAATTGCGCAAAATCCGAGTAGACATAATCTTTCAGACGTAGAAATACCCCTCCCTGCCGACTTTAGTTTATGTCGCAGATAAATTTATGTCAATACGGAAGGCGTTGGACTGGTGCTCCGGGCAGCGAATTCTCGATGTTTCTCCCTGTCGTTGCAATTTTATGATCAGCGGTGTGCATCGATAATGTAGCTGAAAGTATATTACGAAGTTCTCGCAGTTGTTCCATAAAATCTTCTCTGTAGAAAATGTCTCGACGCCATTTATTTTCATTATCATTGCGACAGAGGCATGCATGTAGTTTATCGGCCGAGGCCTTGATGAAGTATGACGCGTAATCTGAGTGTCTGCATGATCGACAGCTGCTAATGAGCCACGCATCTCGTGGACCAATGCGTCCGCACGCAATTAACTGACTCAGTTATCAAAACCAACAAGTGTTATGACACAATAACAACACGTTGCGCGTGCTTCTGACACAATCACTTTGCCTTTTGACGTACGCATGTAAACAAGACGCCACGACCTCTACCGAGGAAGTGAACATCGCGTGCTTTTGTAACGAGCGCAAGCTTATAGATCATGTCAGCACATTTTAAACGGACCACTACAAGAAGTGTAGACCGTATAAACTATTCCACTACATGGTGGCGGACTGATACAGCAACATTATTGTAAGTTCAATGTAAACGCTGTCGTAGGTTGCAGCTTTGTAGTCTATACCACAATATAAAAACAAGTAGTTGTTTAACTTTGTTGCCAAAAATGTCGAAACGTAGTTGACCTAATTACTTCAGATTTTTACTCAGTGTTCTAACGAACATTTGGACGGACACAGGCTACATATTTTTTTAAAAATATATATAGTGTATAACTATGTATGTAATATATAAAACGGAAACTTTGTTACTAAAACTCTCCAAAATTCTAGACCGATTTACTTTAAATTTTTACATGATACTCTAATGAACATTCGGCCTGATGTAAGCTATATATTTTTGTTATGTATATAATGCATTACGGTATACAGAATATATAACGAGAAAACGTTGTTACCAAAAATCTCGACTGGCTCGTGACTGATTTACTTCAAATTTTCACACGATACTCAAATGAACTTTCGGACAGACAGAGGCTTCGTATTCTTTTAAATATTTGTAATACACTAATATATGTGTAACAAGTAAAGGCGAAACGTTGTTATCAAAAATCTCTAAAACTGCTAGACCGATTTGCTTCAAATTTTTACACGATACTCTAATAAACGTTATGACGGACGTAGGGTACATATTTTTATAAGATTTATAATACATAAGTATATATTTACTATAGAATAGTAAAACGTTGTTCTTAAAAATCTCGGAAAGTTCATGAGTTCCCGGGTTCGATTCCCGGCGGGGTCAGGGATTTTCTCTGCCTCGTGATGGCTGGGTGTTGTGTGATGTCCTTAGGTTAGTTAGGTTTAAGTAGTTCTAAGTTCTAGGGGACTGATGACCATAGATGTTAAGTCCCATAGTGCTCAGAGCCATTTGAACCATTTTTTGAAAGTTCTTGACCGATTTATTTCAAATCTTCACCCGATGCTCTAGTGAACATTCAAACGGATATAGACTACATATTTTTGTAATGAATGTATATTATAAAAGTAAGCGTACAATGTGCGTGCCATTAAAACTTAGAAACGAGTCCCGGTACGATCAAGGGAATTACGTGGTGTGGTAGCGGCCTATTCCCCATCTACGAAAAGGGTGCCCATTTTTACCTGAAGGGTGTGCTTTTTAAGATCTAAGGACTGGGAAGTTTCGTTCTCTAGGAATTTCTAGAAGATTCCGGAACATTCGAGAGCATTCCACAACATTCCAGATTGTTCCACAATGATGTGGCATGTTAAAATGTTCAGGAGTAGTCTGGAATATTCTGTAATATTTCAGAGAGTTGGAGAACATCCGTAATATCCTAGATCATTGTGGCACATTCCAGAACACTCTTCAACGTTATGGAACGTTCAGGAACATTGTGGATCATTCGAAACCTTTTTTGGTACGTTCTGGAATTCGTCACTGGTGGCGCTACGCATTGGTAGGGGGTACATACAGCAACACCCGTCGTGGTTTCGAACATCAGTTTCTCATCAGTGACAAAGGGGGGAACCGAGAAAGTAATGCAGTGAGGAAACAAAAACAGTAAAATATCGGTAGCCATAGTGATACAGTGACCGAAAATAGTGATAAGTGTGTAAGTGTACTTAGCGTATTTGTTAATAAAAAGTTGATTTGATCTATATTTTAGACAATACCCAGAGGTAAAAGAAGAGATTATACCAGTTCTGAAGCAAAGACAGCGAAAAAACTAAACAGACGAAGAGAGCGAAGCACGTTTAAGTTCCCAACAAACAAGAATGAGCACCGGGAGAAGCAGAGACACCGAAGAACAACGAAATGATGAACGGATTGAAGAATCAAGAATTGCGAAACAATTTTATAATAAAAGATTGCGAACGCAAGCCAGTCGTGAAAGTATCATCCTAGGAGAAGGGTGGACGAGGACGAGTAAACGGTACAATCTAACAAATGAAGTATTCGACTACGACCCGACGGAAGAATATAACAAACAAAAACATGTCGTTATTGGAAAAATGGGTAAAATATGCCTATCTTCCGAAGGGGAAAAATTCAATAGACGAACACCAGGATTCTGTTGCATGAATGGAAAAACTCGATTATTAACTCCCTGAGTGGAGCCAGGTACCCCAGTTAGTATATAATGTGTATAAATGTATATGTAAGATACAAACAGCATATCTATCGAGCTGCGGATCTACACGGAAGGAGCTATATTTACAGACCACCAGGTGTCACCATCCTACACAACGAAGTGTTTAGGCTCAGTGAACCACAACCTTGATTTAAGAAGGCATGGTGTCTATAAGAGTCCCTGTAGCTGTGGGAGTCATACACTGGACAAATATATCGCAGCGTGCTGGACAGATGCGTCGACCATCGATGACACACGCTTCTGGACCAGCCAGAGAAATCTGCAGTGGCCGAACATCAGGTCAGTACAGGAAAGGAGATGGCTGAAACAAATATGACAGCATAGTCTCATATCGAAGCGATGACAGTACTTGTAGTCTGTGTGGTTACAGAATGAAAGCCAATGAGAGTGTTGGAAATGGAAATGAGCGTATGGCGTCAGTGGCCGAGAGTTCCCAGACGGGAAGTTCGGCCGCCAAGAGCAGGTCTTATTGAGTGCGACGCCACATTGGGCTACCTGCGCGTCGACAATGGGAATGAAATGATGATGAGGACAGCACAACACTCAGTCCGTGAGGGGAGAAAATCTCCCTCCCTAGCTGGGAATCGAACCTGGGTCCCCATGCGTGGCAATCCAACGCACTGACCATTCAGCTAAAGGGGCAGAAAAGGACAGTGCTAAAAAATGGCAATAACGTAGCCTATCAAATTCTCAGGATTAAAGACAGACAAAAAGGTTTTTTGAAGGAATCATATTCAGGATTTTGTTCATAAAATAAACGCAGTTGTTTTCACTGCGATTATACGCTACTTGCCACTATCACTTTACGTACTCTATATCCGCAGGCGGCTCCGGACTGAGGGCGTAGTGTTGACCGACGAAAGCGCATATTATGATTGACAGTCTTGGCACGTGCGCCGGAGCTTTTGGTTCATCGTCCAGCAGACGGCGTAGCTATCTCTATCGCTACCGATTAGGATATCTCCTCTATTGGCCACCGAATTTGGTGTCTTCACGCCTGCTCCGTTTCTTCTTAGACTGGCATAAATATGAGGCTTCAGTCACAGTCCATTAGTGATAGACTAGAACTATTAAAATTACTAACTGGCCGATCATGAGGACCACACTCCTCCACTATCCTTCACACAGACAAATTCCTGATCCACCCTATACTTTTCTAAGGAAATATTGCATGGCTATCCACCCCACCCAAGTTCTACAAGTCCCTCAAAATACTCGAAATTCTTGCTTTCCGCCGACGCTTGCCTACCCTCCCCCCCCCCCCCCCCTCCCCCGCTCGAAGGAACCCCTTACCAACTCATCGAATTTCCACTTCTCCTCGTTCACACTGAACATCTCCGAATAAGCTGCACCATCTGCAAACTCCTTTACGGCCCTAGTGATGCTGCTGCGACTGTACCTACATATCCCACCAGTAATCCACCTACATACCCTCCACATCCTCTCTCAAAGAAATTTCAACCGTCTCCCTCTCAGAACACGTATTCCGCCACTGCCTAAATTTTGATAAATAATCAGCATTGGCGGCCGAAGACTTCCGGCATAAGAAGTCAGCCTCATTCTGCCAACGTCAAAGAGGGCGGAGGACCGGATAGAGGTTCAGGGCACTCTCTTGTCCTAGGGGTGGGAAATTGTCTTTAAAGGCGGAAGAATCAGCAATGATCAACGACATGAGGATGCAGAAGGCAATGGAAACCACTGCATTAAAGACACGTAACGTGTATCCACAGGACATGTGGCCTGTATTTGAAGAAGTGTCATGATGATATCTCCATTGACAAAAGATTCCGGAATAGTCCCCCATTCGGATCTCCGGGAGGGGACTGCCAAGGGGGAGGTTACCATAAGAAAAAGATTGAATAATCAACGAAAGGATAACGTTCTACGAGTCGGGGTGAGGAATGTCAGAAGCTTGAACGTGGTAGGGAAACTAGAAAATCTGAAAAGGGAAATGCAAAGGCTCAATCTAGGTATAGTAGCGGTCAGTGAAGTGAAGTGGAAGGCAAGACAAGGATTTCTGGTCAGATGAGTATCGGGTAATATCAACAGCAGCAGAAAATGGTTTAACAGGTGTAGGATTCGTTATGAATAGGAAGGTGGGGCAGAGGGTGTGTTACTGTGAACAGTTCAGTGACCGGGTTGTTCTAATCAGAATCGACAGCAGACCAACACCGACAACGATAATTCAGGTGTACATGCCGACGTCGTAAGCTGAAGATGAACAAAGAGAGAAAGTGTATGAGGATATTGAAAGGGTAATGCAGTATGTAAAGGGGGACGAAAATCTAATAGTCATGGGCGACTGGAATGCGGTTGTAGGGGAAGGAGTGGAAGAAAGGGTTACAGGAGAATACGGGCTTGGGACAAGGAATGAAAAAGGAGAAAGCCTAATTGAGTTCTGTAACAAGTTTCAGCTAGTAATAGCGAATACCCTGTTCAAGAATCACAAGAGGAGGAGGTATACTTGGAAAAGGCCGGGAGATACGGGAAGATTTCAATTAGATTTAATCATGGTCAGACAGAGATTCCGAAATCAGATACTGGATTGTAAGGGGTACCCAGGAGCAGATATAGACTCAGATCACAATATAGTAGTGATTAAGAGTAGGCTGAAGTTCAAGACATTAGTCAGGAAGAATCAATACGCAAAGAAGTGGGATACGGAAGTACTAAGGAATGACGAGATACGTTTGAAGTTCTCTAACGCTATAGATACAGCAATAAGGAATAGCGCAGTAGGCAGTACAGTTGAAGAGGCATGAACATCTCTAAAAATGGCCATCACAGAAGTTGGGAAGGAAAATATAGGTACAAAAAAGGTAGCTGCGACGAAACCATGGGTAACAGAAGAAATACTTCAGTTGATTGATGAAAGGAGGAAGTACAAACATGTTCCGGGAAAATCAGGAATACAGAAATACAAGTCGCTGAGGAATGAAATAAATAGGAAGTGCAGGGAAGCTAAGACGAAATGACTGCAGGAAAAATGTGGAGACATCGAAAAAGATACGATTGTCGCAAGGACAGACTCAGCATTCGCAATTCGGGTGCATAGGTCCTGAGAAATCAGTACCCAGAACAAGCACCTCTGGCCGTAATAACGGCCTTGATACACCTTTGGTGACATTAAAAGCAACGGTGGTAACATTAAGAGTGCAACGGGAATTCCACTGTTAAATGCAGAGGAGAGAGCAGATAGGTGGAAAGAATACATTGAAAGCCTCTATGAGGGTGAAGATTTGTCTGATGTGATAGAAGAAGAAACAAGAGTCGATTTAGAAGAGATAGGGGATCCAGTATTAGAATCGGAATTTAAAAGGATTTTGGAGGACGTACGGTCAAATAAGGCAGAAGGAATAAATAACATTCCATCAGAATCTCTAAAATCATTGGGGGAAGTGGCAACAAAATGACTATTCACGTTGGTGTGTAGAATATATGAGTCTGGCGATATACCATCTGACTTTCGGAAAAGCATCATCCACACAATTCCGAAGACGGCAAGAGCTGACAAGTGCGAGAATTATCGCACAATCAGCTTAACAGCTCATGCATCGAAGCTGCTTACAAGAATAATATACAGAAGAATGGAAAAGAAAATTGAGAATGCGCTAGGTGACGACCAGTTTGGCTTTAGGAAAAGTAAAGGGACGAGAGAGGCAATTCTGACGTTACGGCTAATAATGGAAGCAAGGCTAAAGAAAAATCAAGACACTTTCATAGGATTTGTCGACCTGGAAAAAGCGTTCAACAATATAAAATGGTGCAAACTGTTCGAGGTTCTGAAAAAAGTAGGGGTAAGCTATAGGGAGAGACGGGTCATATACAATATGTACAAGAACCAAGAGGGAATAATAAGAGTGGATGATCAAGAACTAAGTGCTCGTATTAAGAAGGGTGTAAGACAAGGCTGTAGCCTTTCGCCCCTACTCTTCAATCTGTACATTGAGGAAGCAATGATGGAAATAAAAGAAAGGTTCACGAGTGGAATTAAAACACAAGGTGAAAGGATATCAATGATACGATTCGCTGATGACATTGCTATCCTGAGTGAAAGTGAATTAGAATTAAATGATCTGCTGAACGGAATGAACAGTCTAATGAGTACACAGTATGGTTTGAGAGTAAATCGGAGAAAGACGAAGGTAATGAGAAGTAATAGAAATGAGAACAGCGAGAAACTTAACATCAGGATTGATGGTCACGAAGTCAATGAAGTTAAGGAATTCTGCTACCTAGGCAGTAAAATAACCAATGACGGACGGAGCAAGGAGGACATCAAAAGCAGACTCGCTATGGCAAAAAAGGCATTTCTGGCCAAGAGAAGTCTACTAATATCAAATACCGGCCTTAATTTGAGGAAGAAATTTCTGAAGATGTACGTCTGGAGTACAGCATTGTATGGTAATGAAACATGGACGGTGGGAAAACCGGAACAGAAGAGAATCGAAGCATTTGAGATGTGGTGCTATAGACGAATGTTGAAAATTAGGTGGACTGATAAGGTAAGGAATGAGGAGGTTCTACGCAGAATCGGAGAGGAAAGGAATATGTGGAAAACACTGATAAGGAGAAGGGACAGGATGATAGGACATCTGCTAAGACATGAGGGAATGACTTCCATGGCACTAGAGGGAGCTGTAGAGGGCAAAAACTGTAGAGGAAGACAGAGATTGCAATACGTCAAGCAAATAATTGAGGACGTAGGTTGCAAGTGCTACTCTGAGATGAAGAGGTTAGCACAGGAAAGGAATACGTGGCCGACCGCTTCAAACCAGTCAGTAGACTGATGACAGAAAAAAAAAAAAAAAAAAAAAGGTATGCATTTTAGAGCCCATGTTTACTGGACAGTGTTTTCTTGTTTTAGTTCATAACACCATCCATCAAAATATGAAGTACATTATTTTAACGCCTAGTATGATTGGCACCCCATCTGGAGCCTCAGTAGAAACAATTAGTACAAGGTAAGAGTTCATTTCATGCTGGATGATGCACCGGACGGGGGTGCAGCATAGCGCCCAGTAGATGATGGTGGGACAGAGAGGTGAGGTGACGCACCTGCGTGGGAATGCCGGGAGGCTGCTGCTGCTGGTCCAGCCCCGCGGGCGGCTTGTGGTCGCCGTCTGCAGACTCCGAGCTGGAGTCCAGCGCCGAGCTGGGGCCTGCCGCCCCCGCCTTGTCGCCTTCACCTCCAGACCGTCCGGACCTGCCGACACAACACACACACAGAGATCAGCAACGCTCTCAGTTGGCTGCACTCTTTAAAAGCTACAACATAAAAAAAAAAATTATTTTACACGTCTAGTTCTGAAGGACCTAATTGACGAGCAAATCTCCATGGTCACTGAACGAGTCAGTATATGAGATCAACATAGATAAAATAAAATGTAGACGGATCCTATGCATTTGATAAGCTGCTATTATACCAGGTGCTATGGGTATAGCTACAGATATTGCGATAATTGTTACCTTGATGTGTACCATCTTCTTCCTGCGAACACATCCCATAAATTACTACGTGGATTACGCCTGTCAGTATAGACTGTCAATTTTGGGTCCACGAATCCACACTGCAATACCTGTTATACTGCCCAGGGGAAGATAAATATTAATGGTTTCCTTGTACCACATCTACTTGGAGGTACTAACGAACCTAAAAACTTACTGCTTTTAATGTAATTCTTAGTCTGCTAATGAAGTAAATACTGATTGCTCCGTACACATCCTCTGTCACCAATAAAAATATCTGCGCTTATACTCCTAACAGCCTGAATATTACTACAATTAACACTAAACAAAGGAATTTTTCCAGAAACCCCCCAACAGAATAAAAAGGCTTATCCATGAGAAAACTTCTCAGTTCGGACGCGAATGCGGAAGGATTATTGCTAAGATTTTTTAATTAGCCTTTTGAAACTGGTCGCAGCAGAATACTGCATGCCTTTCCGCACAGGTGTCATGGTGGTGCGATCCAAATGCAGACTGGATTTCTGCCAAGACTGGAAGCTGCTAATTCTTGAGAATTATAATGTTAACTATAAACGAAATTAATGTAGATAAATTTTGAGATCCATGTCAGAATAACGTATCCGTAGAGACACAGTTCTGTGAAAGGTGAAAATAATGAAGAAGGGCGGAAGAAGTGGGAGGTCGAAGTAGAAGAGGGGAGAAGAAGAAGGGAAAGGATTGGAAAACACCATAATGGGAAGAAGGCGGAGATGTTCGAAAGGGTTCAGGAGATTCGAACTGTGCTATGTTGAGACTTTGTTTTTTATTTCGGCTGCTAGACGGAAGCACTCTCGTAATACCAAGTGAAACAACGCACTGTATAATGTAAGTGGTGTAGAGAGCATATGTTGTCGACGTTTTCTTTACTACGGTCTTTGTACTGATCGGCAACGAAACAATGTTATATCACAAACTAAAAGAATTATTAAAATCTGTTCGTTTTAGTTCCGTGTAAAATCGTCTTGATTAGATGTTGTCGGAGGGGGGGAGGCACGGGTGAGGGGGGGGGGAGGGAATTCAAACGTGGGAGTTGTTTGCCCTAGGCGCCAGATATAACTACACTGTTTATTGTCATTAGATTGCTATAATTCACAACAGCTTCAGCAACATTTCCTTTAAGCCTGCTTAATGGGTACTGTACTTACATGTGGACAAATACTGAATGGGTCTAATAAACGAAAGACCATATAGTATTCGATAACTGAATTGGTAATAAACCAGAGCGTTTGACACCATTTACGTAGCAGCAACGCTTCGATGCCATATAAAATGGAATCAAAGCGTCAGATCAGCAGCAGACAAAGTGAAAGGAAGATTTAGATCTGACGGATAGTTCTTGGAAAGTAAAGTGCACTGGTTAAGACTCTAGTGTGACCTCTTCTAGAGCACTGTTGCAGTACAATTCATCTCAAACTGACCTGACGCAAGACAGAGATGCACTGCTAAAATCGCAACAGGCCGGTGTGGCCCTTAACAAAGATGCCCAAGGAACTTAAATGCGAATCACTTGAAGAGGGGCGACGTTTTTTCGTGAAACTGTTGGATGAATCAGAGAATCGGAATTCCACTTAGTATGTACAGTAATTCTCCTGTCGTCATCGTATACGGTGCGCAGTGTTCTCGAGAATAAGATAAAAGCGAATATCTCATGAATTTTTCCATCGTAACAAGGGCAAACGGAACAGCGCAATGAGTAGTTAATAATGGTACAAAGTATATCCTGCAATTTGCGCTCTGTTCAGTTTTAGGTCTCTTTTCGTCTTCATTCGAATTAGGAGAATCTTTTCTAATTCTCAGAACTTGTAAAACTTTTAAAAAGATTTGTTTGAGTAGTATTTCCACGACTGGTCCATTAAGATGTCAGATATTATGCCTTTGTTTCCTGAATGAATGAACTGATTGCTTATTATTTTGATGCAGTTCCTTGATCTCTTTTTGGCCATCTACAGTTTTTGCAACCGTAGCAGTTGTCTTCCAAAACAATTTGTTCCTCTATGTCCTGCACTTCCTCTTTTGACGTTTTCGCTTGCATAAACACACTGTTGCGAATAGCGGTATCGCAGTACCTGAATTTAGCACCTCTTGAGAAGGCCCTCTTAGTGCATGGATTGTATGCTTTACCAGACGTAGCAGCCATCGAGTCTCATTAAACATCATTATATTCTCTTTCATGCTTATTCTCCAATACAATCGTTCAATATAATTTCTTGTATACAGAAAGTAATAAACGAGTATAGCACCATTTTGCTACATCCATTGTGTTTTGTTTTGCTTCTAAGTGCTAAATAATATCGAAATGTATATTGATTAACTTCCGTCGTTAGCAGACGACGGCACGATCTCCTGTTTCTGCGCATGTGCGATTAATATGTTGTATCTCCCCTACCAATAGCATTCAAAACGAAGATCTCCAAGATACACTGAGTGGAATAGTGGAATAGTGATACGCACTTGTACACATGGCGTACACAAGGTATAAAAGGACAGTACATTGGCGGAGCCCCCCTTTGTTAAAATGGTTCAAATGGCTCTGAGGACTATCGGACTTAACAACTGAGGTCATCAGTCCCCTATAACTTAGAACTAGTTAAACCTAACTAATATAAGGACATCACACACATCCATGCCCGAGGGAGTATTCGAACCTGCGACCGTAGCGATCCCGCGGTTCCAGACTCAAGCGCCTAGAACCGCTCGGCCACACCGGCCGGCCCCCCTTTTGTTCTCATGTGATTTATGTGATATGTGAAAAGGTTTCCGACGTTATTATGGCCACACAATGGGAATTAGCAGAGAGAATGGTAGTCTGACTTAGAAACATGGGACATTCAATTTCGGAAATCGTCAGGGAATTCAATATTCCGAATCCACAGTGTAACGAGTGGGTCGGGAATACCAAATTTCAGGCATTAACATTCACCGCGGACAACGCAGTGGCCGACGACCTTCACTTAACGACCGAGAGCAACGCGTTTGTGTAGAGTTGTCAGTGCTAACAGACAAGCAACACTGCGTGAAATAACCGCAGATATATAATTGTGAGACGTATGACGAACATATCCGTTAGGAAAGTGCGGCGAAATATGGTGTTAATGGGTTATGGCAGCAGACGACCGCCGCGAGTGCCTCTGCCAACAGCACGACATCGCCTGCGGGGCCTTTCCAGGGCTCATGACCATACCGGTTGGACTCAACAGGACGGTAAACTCGTGTCCTAGTCAGATGACAGCCAATTTCAGTTGGTAAGAGGTGATGGCAGATTTCGAATGTGGTACAGACCCCACGAATCCATGGACCTAAGTTGTCAACAAGGAACTGTGCAAGCTGGTGGTGGCTCTGTAATGGTGTGGACTGTGTTGGCATGGAATAAACTGGGTCCTCTGGTCCAACTGAACCTATCATTGACTGGAAATGGCTACGTTCTGGTACTTGGATCATTTTCCGCCATTCATGCACTTCACATTCCCAAACAACGATGGAATTTTTATGGATGATCATGCGCTATATCCCCGGGCCACACATGTTCAGGATTTGTTTGAAGAACATTCTGGACAATTCGAGCGAACGATTTGACCACCCAGATCGCCCGGCGTGAATCTCATCGAATATTTGTTGGACGTAATCGAGTGGTCAGTTCGTGCACAAAATCCTGCACCGGCAACACTTTATGGAAGCTATAGAGACAGCATGGCTCAATATTTATAAAGGGTACTTCCAACGACTTGTTGAATCCATGCCACGTCGAGATATCTGACACGATATTGGGAGGTATGCCATGACTTTTGTCATCATTTTGTTTTGTTTCATTACAATTTCGATCGATTACCAGGTGCACACGGCAACAGAAAGAAAACGCAACGGTAGAATTGTTTACAAAAGCTTTATCTACCAACGTTCCTAAAGCTGAGGGAGCTCTTATTGAGGAATTGATGACAGAACTGCATTCACGTGTCCTTTGGTGTCGAAATTTGTACCTTTCAGTACAGCAAGCAGCAACTGTCAACAGTTGTGGGAGGCTTTACGAACGTTGGTGAAAGTGCGTTGAGCAAGACGGCGGCTATCAGACGTCTCTAGTTCCACGTGGGGGGGGGGGGGGGGGGGGGAACGTACGTCTCCGAAATGCCGTTCTTAGAACTGCAGCGCACGCTGCAGCTGCCCGTCGCCAGTATGAGTATTTTTAACGAGTTGCCGACACAGTCTCGTGGGCCGAAAGCCCGTTCTACACGAGCGACTGTCTTCTTATAATCGACATCTCGTGGTGGTTGCTCGTCGCGCGACTGCGTGTAAATCAGCCCCCAGACCACGTCGTTATAGGGTCAGTGACGGCAATGATCAGCTGACTGTGCTCTACTGACAACACAATTTCCCGCTTCCTATTATACTGGCGGGTCCGCCTCTCGTGGTACCTGGAGGTTAATTGCGTATTACATAGGAGTGTCCGGATTTCTGAAATTCCGAGTATGCTGATGGCTACCATGGCCCAAAAACAGGTGACTGTTGCGCCGTCTGGTACCAACGAAAGTTATCCTCTCGGCTCTCAGTCGTGCTATAGTAGTGGATTTAATATTCAATCTTTATCTTATTCTTTCCTTTGTGTTTGTGACACATTTCGAAGGATGCGTAAGGACTTGATATTTTACTACGAGCGTTCTCTCAGAAGAGCGACCAAATACCTTAAAGCAAAGAGGTATTTAAGTTTAAGAACATCTGAATAAACAAAAAGCAACAGATGAAAAACGATTTTAATGAATATTGGTTCTCCAGTAAAAAAGTCGTGTTCATGGAACGGTGAAAATTTCGATGTTACTGAGTACTTAGAAAGAAAACAAAAGACAACGGAAAGAGGAAAAAGGCGTTATATATTACCTTCTAAATATTATTTGATATTTCTGCATGAACGTATTTTGTCGAGCACATAAATGTTAATTTTTTGAGATGTTCAGGCGACACTTCGCTACAATGTGGAGTACTGAGCAAGCCATCTCTGTCAAAAACATTCGAAATAATTTCTGCTTTTGTCAGTAATAAATTATCGTTGCTAATTCCTATATTTGCATAGCACAGCACTCTGTCTTCAGGCCACAAGTGGTCCATTGGGATTATCCGACAGCCGTGTCATCCTCAGCTGTGAATGCGGGTAGGAGGGGCGTGTGGTCAGCACACCACTCTGCCGGTCGGTATGATGGGTTTTCTGTGACCGGAGCCGCTACTGTTCGGTCGAGTAGCTTCTCAGTTGGCATCACGAGGCTGAGTGCACCCCGAAAAATGGCAACAGCGCATGGCGGCCCGGATGGTCACCCATCTAAGTGACGGCCGCAACCGACAGCGCTTAACTTCGGTGATCTGACCGGAACCAGTGTATCCACTGCTGCAAGGCCATTGCCAGTTCCTATGTTCATTTACTACAAAAGGTGTTCCACAGCTAGTGCAACACATTTTTCTCTGAAAGCAGATTGATTTTATTCAGGATTCCAATATGCCATTTTACTGTTTTGCCTACTAAACCCTGTTTTTCAACATACTCTGCGTTCAATGCGATGGCCTTACGACACCTTATTTGGAGGGCCTGTATGCCCACATAGTACTACTCTACTGGTCAGTGTCGGAGCTAACGTCTTTCTGTATCAATAATCTCTCCGTCATCCACATACTGCTTCCCGTAGAGTGCATCCTTGATTGGGCCAAACAGATTGAAGATGCGAGATCCGGGCTGTAGGGTGAATTGGCGGCACAGTCCAATGACGTTTTACGATACTCCCTCGGGTGCGCAGACTGGTATGAGGCCTTGAATCGTAATGGAGACGAAGTTCGTCTGCTTTTGTGTCGAGGAACACGCTGGAGTCGTCTCTTCAGTTTCCTGAGGGTGGCACAATACACTTCAGAGTATATCGTTACACTATCCGAAAAGACAGTCCCTATTACTTTAACCTTTTTTGTTCCGAGGAGAGGTGGTGTTGCCCTCTCCATGAACTGACGTTTCCTTTCCGGTTCATCACTTGAAATGATATTCGACAAAAATTTGTCACTATCAGCCTTATAAATGCAAGCAACTCCGCATGCTCTTCATGATCTTGTGTTATTCGGCGAGGCAACCAGTGGGCACACGCCTTAAAAATGGATCAAATGGCTCTGAGCACTGTGGGCCTTAACATCTGAGGTCATCAGTCCCCTAGAACTTAGATCTACTTAATCTTAACTAACCTAAGGACATCACACACATCCATGCCCGAGGCAGGATTCGAACATGCGACCGTAGCGGTCGCGGGGTTCCAGACTGAATCTCCTTGAACCTCTCGGCCACACCGGCCGGCCCACACGCCTTAATTCCAGCTGGTGTACGAGCGTATCAGGACTACCAACAGAGACGTCCAGCTGTGCAGCGATATGGTTCACTGTGCTCCGTCGATCACCTCTAATAAAAGTGACCGTACGTTCCAACACTGTAGGCGACATAACTGTGTGCGACCACCTGGCACGCGGGTGATCGGAGAGGTTTCTGTGACCTTGATTCGATGAAGACAGACGCCTCGTCCAACGACTAATCGTGCTTTTGTTCACTGTCATTTCTCTGTAGACATTCAGGAAACGCGTACGAAAATTTGCGTTGCTCTGGTTTTCCGCCAAGAAAAAAAAAAACAAAAAAAACTCAGTGATAGCTGTTTGCTTAGTACGCACCTCCGTTACAGACGCCATTCTAAAGGCTGCATATAAAACCTGTCGGAATTCTATGAAACTATAGAAGCCGAAGCGAGAATATTCCTGGATTTCCCAAAGCAAATTCCGCATTTTTTCAACCGACACTGGCTGAGAGAAAAGTGTACATTACTTATTGAACGCCCCTCGTATATCTCGAATTTTTAGAAACAAAACCTTAATTTCACAGGTAAGGCGCCAAACTGAGCAGAGAGGGTAGTCGCAACACACGCAATTTTGGCACCGAAGACGTTCGCTGTGACAGACGGGACTCAGTACCGGAATAAAACGCTAGTGGCGACGTAGTAGAGTCATTCGGCACAGATAGTCGACTGAGATACGGAAGTCGCTCGTGTACGTGGGGCTTAATGTGGAGCACGTGTTCCTCTGACGTGGCTGCACTGTCACGTGGTCACACGCACTGCCACTGCGCCCCACCCGTAGCGCAACTGATTGGGGGCCATCACACCTGGCCCAGCTTCCCGTGACAAATGGCCCACTCACTACATAAATCCTCCACGCGTCCGGTGCTAAAACATGAGTGTCTGCTCCACAGCCCGGAACTGTCAAACCGAGCGAGGTGCCGCACTGGTTACGACACTGGAGTCGCCTTAAGCCTTCGGCACAAGGACCGTGCATCCGAACGTTGAGCGTTGAGCTGCCGAGTTTCTGACCTCATAGCGTGGAATAGCACATTCGGGAGTCTTTCCGAACGTGCAGAGTGATATCTGGCATGTCAGATATTCTGAGCGTGCGTCTGAGCGTTGACCAATGAGATGGAACAACGCCACCTACGTCACACGAACGCCGTCTCCCTTCAGTACAGAGTTGTGAGGCGCTATATTGGCATTCATTTCAAGCCTATATGTGTATATGCCGTCTCTGAGCACCAGCAAATTGAGAATAACTGGAAAACCCGTTGTTGACTGTGTGATTCGTTCCAATAAAATAATGAGAAACATGACATTCGTGGCAAAAGAATTATTGTAACTTGCGCATTATGAGAGTAGGCTATTTGAAGCCAGCGACACACTGAAGATCCACCCAAAACGCATTGTTATTGGTACAATTTGTTATAATTAAACTTCAATTAGTAACATATCTACGATAATGTTTTCTGCAGGAGTGAACATACTATGAGTAGTAGTATGAAGCCTGTTATTGGTGTAGCGTTATGACTAGCGTTGCTGCCTGCTGCAGAGGCATCTGATGGGACGGCGGTTCGCGTTTTCCCACTTCCAAATTTTTTCCCAACATTCGTGTTTTTATTAGGTTCTGATACTTTATTATTAGTTTAATATAAGTATATACCATAATATGTGATGTTATGTAAATATAAGTTCACCTTTTTTTGAGAGGTGACTTTAAGCCAGTCGAACAATCTACAGGACAGCTGGCGCTACTTGTAGAAATATATTTTGCTCCTTTTTCTTTTATGCTTCGTAATTCACATGCTGCAAAGATTCTACTACTGGGTAGGAACAATGATAAAGTAAGACTAACCTTGGGGTTTTACTAAAATGTGGAAATGATAAAATAATGTTTATCTTATGTGGAGAAGTATTCCAAATTTGTACCGCACTGTTTATAATGGAACTTTTATAAGCCTGTGTCCTTATTGATTGGACATGGTACTTTCCTTTTCGTGGATGATGGAGGAAATGTGCGTTTTAATGGAGCTAATGTGGGAATTTTACGCGCGCCCGTTGAGTAAACAATGTGATTTACGAACTAGAAACATCCCACAACTGCCGCTGGAGTGCGTTGCGATCGCGTATACCACGTTGGGGCCCATGTACCGTATGCACAAGCCGCATCGTTCCTGAGCGTTCAGCAGCACGTTGAACTTGGCACGCTCAACGTTAACGTTCGACTGTACGGTCCGTGTGCCGACGGCTTTAGGGACGACCTGGTTCAAATTCCTGCCTGGAATCCAGATTAAGGTCTGACACAACAGTACCCACCTGGATCAATGGGACGGTGAAAATACAGTCTCCTCCCTAACAAATGAATCACTTCATTCTCAGTAGAGAAACAGTTCATTTTGTAACAGGGCGCGGCCTATATTCTCTATTCCACCACAGAATATGAAAGAGACCATCAGCACTGTTTGACTGTATTGGTTTACGATCCCATCAGCCTGTGGTGTTCTCATGCGCACTCCTATTGGAAGCTTGGACACGAACCCTCTCAAACCGCAACGAAGCTTAAGTGGGAATACGGATACATTTAGATAACTGAACTTGTAGCAAATAATATATCTCGGTTATCAACTAAAGAAGTTCCGAGTAAATATCAGAGAAAGAATAACAGGCGTGTTAACAGAAGAGAGGGGTGAGTGAGATAAATGATGCCAATGATGGGGTGGCGGGGTGGGGGGTCAGAACAGACGTTAGTAATACAGACTATGAGAGAATCAGTGTCGTGATGTGATACACAAGTGTGGTGGCCAAAGAGAGAAATACGTGAATACAAACTCACAAGTAGCGTAAAAACACTGTGTGGCTGGTGAAGTGTTGTGTTTGTTGTATACTGTGTGTAAGTGCAATTTAGTGTAATATAAATATTAGTAAAAGGATAGTATATTCACCTACAAAGAATTGTGATGGCTCGATTTTGTTTCCAGTGACTCAGCAACTGGACAATGTTAAAAGTTTAATGTGATATAAATACAGTCATATATTTTGTTATGAAATCTGTATGGACTTATAATGTTTCGAGTCACAGAATAAACGTGGCATGCTACTACTACAGAGCACAAATATCCTATAAGGACATTAGAGATGTAGTAAGTCAAACCGTTGCTATATTCAAAGTCTTTTTATTAAGATGTTATTTAGTGGTGTCATAAGCTTACTTCGGCTCCACGGCCATTTTCAAGCTGTTTGCAAACATATGGGCCTGTGAGTGTATCTACCTATGTCTAACTAATAACAATTTTGTATAGATTTTTTGTAGTACTTACTTCCATAGCACATCGTTATCGCTGTCACTGTCTGATACCTCGTATTGTTGCGTATCGTAGGTGTAGCGCAGATTAAATTGTTATTCTCTAGCTATGTAACGTCTTAGTAGTGGAATTTGTTGATGAGCAATATTTGCTGAAACCTATTTCATATTTTTGTAAGTTTAACAGCTTCAATTGACAGATAAGTCACATGAAAACAGAAAACCACAATGTAAATCGATACGAATTCTACACAAAACACCAAAGGGGCAAATAACGAACTTTTTAGCAGAAATAGGAATCTACATACACACACAAATATCCAGGCAAAATTCTTAACTACCAAACCGACTTAAAACATAATAATTATACTGACAATATTATTGAAATTGTATATCGCGATAACGGATAAAACAAATTTACAGGCAGAGCCAACACCAGTGAGCAGTAGCAAAGAATTTACTACTACCGCACACAGTTCCATAGATGAATAAGCCAACTATGAACGGTATAACATCGCTGACCTAGGTGTAAACTGAAGCCATCAAATTTCTGAAAATATTAAATAGATCTTCACGAATATTGCTCAGCAACAAATTTCACATGGGTAGATGTTATTTAACTAGAGAATAAACTTCCGTCTGCGCTACATCTACGATACGCAGCAACAGAAGATATTAGACAGCGACAGCGTTAATGTTATATTATGGAAAAAGCAATAGAACAGATATGTACATTATTTTGACTTGTATATAAGCCCGACCAACAGGAATTACATGCACTGATAAAAAATGATAGTGCATTGAGAATGGCTAGTTTCTAGCTGAAATCTAGATCTGCCAATAAAATTTCAAAAGGACGACTCATAGTTAAAATCTCTTATTTACAAGTCAATATAACAGTAGCTGCGTGCAACAGCCTCTGAATGGAGGGTAACCTGATGTACATTATTGTTCTTAGTTACGAGCAGACATAGGCAGATGCACTAACAACTCCCGATGTTAACATATAGCTTGAAAATGGTCTTGGAGTCGAAATAAGCCTATAGATCCAGTAAATGTCTAAATTAAAAATCTTTGAATATAGCAATGTTTTGGCTTAGTATACATATAAGGCTCTTACAAGACATTTAAAACGGTGTACGTCCAGAAGAATTTAAAAATAATACAAATAGCCTGTATAGGGATAATTTGCTAAAAATGCACAGGTGAGCATAAGTGTAGGTTATTTTCTCACTTCTTGCATGCAAAACTCAAAGACATATGATGCAGATGCAAACCAAAAAGCAGTAAGAGATCGACGTTACAAGCAAGTTAATAGCTTCATTTTTGTTTTTTGCTTCATTAGTTATTTTCGTCTCACATTCTTTCTAATTATGTTTTTATGACATTTCTGTTAAATTATAGTGTATCGAATAACATATTTGTGCGTTATTGCAATAACGAACGTAAAAAACACTTTTATTTAGAGATCCTCATTGTTTTGATCGTATTGTACTACCTGCTCAACGTTACGAAAGAATTGTACGACCCATTTTAGACACACAAGAGGGCAGGTTTCCAGAATGCAATTAAGAAATACTTCCAGTCTGGAAGGCCAAACGATATGTTAGCAATTGATCAACTTACCACCCTGTTCAAACCTTGCGTATAGCACTGAAAGTAATAGAGCGAACGTTGGACAATGCACTCACAAAATTCCAGTAATTCAGCCACAGTGGATTAGTTCAGGTCTTCAGCACCATCTATGTTATCCACGCCACACGTCTATTGCCGGAAAAGCAAAGGGAAAAACAGAATGTGGTATTTCTGGATCAAGGGAAAGCATTCGTGCAAGTCTCACACTAACTCATCTCGCGATCTCTTCGTTGTCATGAGGTCTCAGGCCTATTCAAGCTGGGTACAGCTTCTGCGTCTCTGTGCCACTAGTGTGGTTCGGAACCCAGCTGGAATTGCTTTCGATATCACTGTCGTTGTTCATCAGGGCTGTTCTCTACCATCATCAGTATGGATACAGCAGCGGCTGACACAGGGACATAACATTCCTGGACACTTCTCTACGGGGACTGCGTGATCCCACTCTATGCTCTATCAGGGAAAATGTGCAAGGGAGTAATGTTGGCTTTCAAATAATTCCATGGACGGTTCTGTAAGTTGTGTACCCTTTCACAACGATCGAGGCGATGGCCTCAGGATGGTATTGTCCACCGAAACCGGTGGCCAGTAGGCAAAATAAAAAACGGGGACTATGGACTAAAACACGTACTTTTTCAGTAAAAGTCTTTTCTACATGTTTTATTTTCTGGACCACTTCCTGTAGCTTCTCTATATATTTTCCTTCCCACTAAGCTGGAACTGTAATTACATCGTGAGGAACTGAAAACTGTCTTCTTTAACGGAGTTGAAATCGCTGTCTCCGCGGCTATCGTTGTTTGCTAAAGGATTAGCCGAGGTTGTTTACAGAGGCATCTCAGATCTATAGGGCTATTAAAGCAGGATGCGATAGGAGTAGGCATACATCCCGCGTTGTCGGGGCCTGTGCTAGAGAGCTGAACTAATTACTTTAATGACGAGCCAGGATAGGCGTAATCTGTGGGTAATCAGCTAATGGCCGCAATCAATAAGCCATGGCGCTCAATCACGACACGTGATTGGCCGGAAAAGCTCTCACGTGATCGCTGTTAATGGCTTATGAATGTGCATGAAAACACACCACATACGACACTTGTCCACTCGGGACGTTAACCGAGTGTATTTTTCGACACAATGGCAACAGCCGTCGAAGTATTGGAATTTAAACTAATACAACAGTTATCAATCAGTGAGACAGTTACTTCGATTTAAAAGTCATGATTCTGTCATACTTGTGAAAGCAATCATGACAATCATAATAGTTGACATTACAGAACGTCATAATAGTCACCATGTAAGTTCCCAGAATTGGCGATATCGAATTTAAGTGGTGACATAGACAGCCAAAGGAGATGCATTCCGCTGGAAAGCATAAAATCCTTTCGATTATAGAGAGAAATAATTCAGTAAACGCTGCCGTCAAGTTGGTACACTAAGTCAATACAGATTTTAAACAATCCCGATAGTACTACGCAATTCACTAAGGTTTTAGCTGGTAAACAGCAATGATTTGAAAATTCCGCACAACACGTAACAAATGCGTGACTACTAAACGAGTTTGTTCACTCATTGAGAATGGATACTTAGTCGTTTCCGTTTAAAATTAATAAATTTTTTACAGACATCCGATTCACTTAACGCAGTCATCCATTCATTTATGTTATGCGAGTCTTCATCTTTCTCTACTTCTTATAGCCAAACGCCCGTAAAAATTTATTCTTAATGTTTCAATCTTTCGTTTATCATGGTGTTCTACGCCATAAATTCCACATTACGATTGTTCTCCTGCTAAAAATTTCACAGTTCATTGCTGTCGTCATTAGTAGATTTCATTGGTTAGAAAAAAAAAGGTCTTTGGCCTGTGACCTGGACCTTTGGGATTATCTAGTTCTGTGAACAGAAAAATTATTTGGGGCGTTTGCAGAAGTTTCTGACCCATGTTCGAATTTTATCAAAATTTCCTTTGTTTCCGTTTAAGGTGAATATCTCCGTTAAATATCTTGCAAATTGCATTTAACAGTTCTCCTTATCGTTTGTTAGTCAATAGTGACTATAGTTTTCTATAAGCTAGGAGCTCCACTTCTAAACTTTTCATTCAGTTTCTATATTGCATTTTCAATATGCACATTGAATGGCGTGAATGATGAGTGCTACATACATTAAAGGACAGATTGGGCTTTTTTCTACTCTCACTGCAGGCTTTACAGATACTATTTTCTACTGTAAAAAGGTCTAAGTGCAGGGATTTAGATGCGGTTCAAGGACTGCGTTTGTCATTCCGGATTAAGTTCATTGGTTAACACCGTTGAGTGAAACTATACGAAAAATTAGGGCTTAACATCTCTATTGCAAATGTGTTCCAGTTAAATTTTCATTTTAATCCTGCAACAAATATAACTTTCAAGTATGAACTACCGGTTTACATGTGAATAGCCTGCAGGAACGTTATTGAACGATAAATGCGAGCTTAAAATTACATATCGCACAATAAGGATTTTTTGGTGCTTTTTCTGTTAAAATTTGCTAGACATGCGATTTGTTGAAACGATTTTCGCGGAAGTTCACTTTCAAAAATGTACTGCAACTGAAGCTTTTTGCTAACTTATCACCAGTGCTGTTCTATGAAGGTTAGTAACGTTACTGTGATGTGGTCTGAATAAAATCGTGCACTTTGTTGTCCTTGACTCTCTTGAATACCAGCCGTCGTGTATCAACGAATCATCTCGTCACACATTGCGCTTTCGTGCTGACACGTGCCCGAGTGTAGTACTGAAACACATTGTGCTTTAGTTCTGTAGAACCAAACAAAAAATTTCTCTACTCACAAGCTACTGACAGTAATAAAAATTTAACAGAAAATTTAAAACAATTTTTTTTACATAATCTTTTAATTGTGTAAATGACAAGTGATGAAAACATTTTGTAGAAAATGTTTTAATAAAATTTCCCAGAACACTTAAAATCGATTTCTCCTTGTTTCGATGAAGTTAGTTATATTAAAAAAGTAAGCGATGAAGTTTATGAAATACAGAGATGGAGCAAGTGAGAAGACAGTGAGAAGACCAGAAGGAAAAAGTAATGAGAGGTAGGTTGATTCCTGTGAAACTCATTGAATCCACACTACATTGACTCAGTTTTAGAAAAAAAGATTATGGGTTCTTCATTAAATGCAAGAGGTCCTGATATAGTCGACTCATGTAACAATATTACTGTACATATAAGTATGAAGTACTTGGAATATTATATTTCGATAACAATTAGTCTTTAACGTCACTGCGTAAGGTGAGAAGTGGCTAAACGAATAATTCAACTTTAAATGGAAAGAGACGCGTGCTTGAATGCATGGTAGTAGATGATGGAAATAGGTACTTTTTTCCTTGAAAATTCTGCCAAACCAGCTTTAGATTCAGACTGAATCCAACCCAGATAACTGGCAACCAAAGCGAAACTTTTAATGAGCATTCGACAGCCGGATAGACTCTCACGAGGACGAAATGGCGAGATATTATATCTAGAGGCGAATAAAATGTTCATGGAAAAATTTTCAAGCTGTCGGTAAGTTAACTTGATTACAACCTAAACCTTCACGTTATGGTTAATAAGGCTTGTTATAGTATCATTTTTTGTCTCGCGTTTTAATAGGAACTCGCACACTCCAGACTATTTTCCTTGATGTACGGTCTCCTAGATACCACGTGACAGTGGGTGTTCGCGTCTACATGTTGACGATCGGTGAATAACTCCTACATTTCCTTCTTGTCCATTGTGACATTACACAAAAGTTCTCTTCGTTGTTCTTTACTCCTCTCCATCGGGCCGGCCGCGGTGGTCTAGCGGTTCAGGCGCTCAGTCCGGAACCGCGCGACTACTACGGTCGCAGGTTCGAATCCTGCCTCGGGCATGGATGTGTGTGATGTCCTTAGGTTAGTTAGGTTTAAGTAGTTCTAAGTTCTAGGGGACTGATGACCACAGATGTTAAGTCCCATAGTGCTCAGAGCCATTTGAACCATTTGAACCTCTCCATCGGTTTTACGGGAGCGTTCCACACCATACCTTATTACGTACAGGACATACGCCCTTTCTGCGGATACTTGTTGCATGGGACTGATTAGGAACGCTGGGCCTTCACGTAATATTTTATGTGTACCACTCCTGACTCCACTGAGTACATTTTTCATTATCGTTTCATCTTATGCTTGGAATTATTAATTTTTTTTTTTTTTTTTTTTTTTGCACGATTGTTTTTCCAGTTATATACAGGGTATCCCAGCTATCCTGTCCACCCAAAAAATCTCTGGAACAATAACAGCTATTGGAAAACGACTTTCACCGGTATCAATGTAGGGCTGGGGCCCATGAATGTACATATTGGAAACATTCTAAAACGAAAGCATATGTGTTTTTTAACACAAACTTATGTTTTTTTAAATGGACCTCCTCTATTTTTTCTTCAGCAATCCATAGCATGACAAAGCACATACACAATGGCGTTGATTGTATCGCAATATTCCCGTTACATCCAGAGATATTGAGACGAGAAGTTGACGCTTGAAACACCCGACATGCGCTGCTAGCGCACGTCCTGAGGCTCAGGCGTGACCCCATGCTGCCCGTAATCGCGATGTGATTGACATGCGTAATCACACCTCCATACTTATCAAGAGGTCCGAAACAACGGTAAAACTTTTAGTCCACTTGCTCGTTTCACTAAAGCCATCAACATGAATTTTACTATTACGAGTGAATGATTAACTGTCACTTGCGCTAGATCTACAGTAAAGTAAAGTTTTAACGTTGAACGGCATTACCTTTTTAGTAACGGATTAACGATAAGCGAAGTTAACTTTGTGACTAACGTTGCGGTACACAGATATGTTACAGAACCACATCACCCCTAGCCTGTGGGATAAATACCTGCTGGAATGTACGACTTTAATGCAGGATGGCAGCAGACGGTATTATTCGTTTCGGACCTCTTTATAAGTATGGAAGTGTGAATACGCATGTCAATCACATCGCGATTACGAGCAGCATGGGGTTCACGCCTGAGCCTCAGGACGTGCGCTAGCAGCGCATGTCGGGTGTTTCAAGCGTCAACTTCGCGTCTCAATATCTCGGGATGTAATGGGAATATTGCGATGCAATCAACGCCATTGTGTATGTGCTTTTTCATGCTATGGATTGCCGAATAAAAAATATTGGTCCATTTAAAAAACATAAGTTTGTGTTAAAAAACACATATGCTTTCGTTTTAGAATGTTTCCAAATATGTACATTAATGGGCCCCAGCGCTACATTGATACCGGTGAAAGTCGTTTTCCAATAGCTTTTATTGTTCCAGAGATATTTTGGGTGGACAAGATTGCTGGGACACCCTGTATTTGCAAGTGAAAATGCAGCTGTAAGTGCTCTGAAACTATTAGTGCCTAATAATAAAAGATCATACATTACACCTGAACTGGTTTTATTTCTCAAAATGATTTATCGTGGCTGTGGTTGCCCAGACTATAAAGTTTTTGGCATACATGAATATTGACTAAAGAAGAGTACGAGAAATACTCTATTACAGGCACAGAGGTTGTTCGTCGCTGAAACAAGCCAACTATTATCAAACGTACAGCTTTATTCCAGGAAGAGATATCTGGGAATGTACTTCTAGAGTCCAGCATTGCATAGAAGTGAATTATGGACTGTGGGAAACGGCGAAGAAGAGAATCGAATCGTCTGAGATGTCTTACGTAGAGAAGCTGAAAATGAAGTGGACTGACAAGACATGGAAGGTCTTTCAGGGAACCGGCAGGAAAGGAATACGTGGAAAAAGCACTGAGTTGAAGAAGGGGCAGCGTGATAGGACATGTGTTTGGGCATAAGTAAAGAACTTTCACGGTATTAGCGGGTCCGCAGGGATAAAATGCCATAGGGCGCGGGGGGGGGGGGGGGGGAAGGGGAGACGGTGGAATATATTGAAGAAAAATCGAGAACGTTGCATGTAAGTCGTAATGAAAATGAAGAGGTTGGCACAAGGGAGGAGCTCGTGGCGGATCGCATCAAACCAATGAGAATACTGATAAATAAAAACAGCAAAATATATGGAACGAAAGAACAGCTATGCTGTTATAGTGGTGCAAGTGATGTGTAATGCTCAGTACTGTTATTACATTTAGTGTAATCAAAAAAATTGAATTCCTTACAGGACTGCGGAACGCATGCCAATGATAAGATTTGCAGGTGATTGTGATGTTGTAGCCTTGTGTAAAAATATCCCACTTCAGTCTACGGTTTGCACGTGGGTGGTATTTCGCAGTGTTACTTCCTAGCTGTAGTGTCCAGACCGTGAACACGGATGCGCGCAGTTGTGATGCGCAGTTGTGTTTATCTGCGGCCCGGCTGACGGGAGCAACAGGATGGTTCCGGTGGCCCCAGGAAGCTCGCTGATGCTATCACATATGCGCTCCACTCCGCTGCCTCACACATGCCATGTGTCTACTTTGTATGCAGCCACAGTAGGCTATTTTCCTATGTTAAAAATACGCTACGGATTATTGTTATTCTGATAACATTTAAATAGCATTTAAGGTCAGTATTCTGACAAAACATCTGTTATTTTTATGTAATTGAAGCTTAAAAATCATTAACTAATCAAGATATGGTCACATGATACAGAACGCTCCGTTACTGAGTGATGCTCTTGTGACGTCGCAGACTACGAGTAAGACGAAGCTCTTCGTGTGTTATACGAGCAGTAGCCGAAGTTAGGAGGGTTTTACGTACTTTTCTGCGAACAGTTTAGCTATTTAGTGATGGAAAACGCTATTACAACAATAGAAAGTAATTTTGTGAACGATGATAGTGGAAGTCTTGCTCCCCCATTTAGAGCGGCGATATGTGCAACGAAGGACATTCTTGTCCCAGCTCCCTGCAACATCATTCAACTCGCTTAAAACTAAGGAACTGGAGAACTTCTGCAAATCGGTCCGGATATTAGACCGTCAACTATCAGTCAAAGCACAATAAAATTATTCTTCGCAAAACTTAGCGCTGATTTACTCTCTAGAAGACACTCAGCAAAGGGCCTTCGGTGGCGAAGGAGTGTTTGTAAGGGTGTATGGAGGCCTCTTAAAAAACCAAAAACAAAAAAAAAATTGTAGCGCAAGGAATAGCGCATCCTACTGCAGATAAAGAGGTCACATGTTCCAATCCTGGAAGGGTCATACATTTTTAAAAGTTTTGCACGAAATGCGACAATAGTGTTAGCAAGAACAGATTGTGGCAATTGTTTCGATTGTGGGATGTATTATGTATAGCTTCAGATTAATCTTAGATTGAGAAATGGACAACAGAAGGTAAATGCATTTACTTTGCGAACAAAAATCCACTTGTTTGGAAAGCATTGCTAGTTGTGAAGATATCCATCATGCGCCCACAGTACAACGAAATGTAGGACGATGAGGTTATACAAAGAGATACAAAGCGTGTACAACATGCAGGTGTTACGAACGTAAGGACTGTGATGTTTATGAGTGTAAACTAACGACAGTGCCTGAAGCAGACTTACTTCATCTTCATGTAAGATGATAAAACTGAAAAAGTTTAAACAATAACGATCCCAGTTGGAATGTACGAAGATAAAAGTATTGTTTGCGATAAAGTAAAAAATGTGTGGTCACATTAACCAGAAAATATCTTTCTGAACGTGACATGTGTGAGCAACGATTGTGAAAGTAAGTGCACGTAAACAGCAAGGAAAACACAGTAATATTCTGTTTCTGATCGATGTGGTGACGTTTCGGAATTGTGATTGTCGTTCGTTTTACAAATAAGCTATAACATTATTTTGGAACAGATTTGAACCGGCGATCTATGGACTTCATCTTACAAAATTCGACAGTCTACCGCTGTAACAACTGAGCTGCCGAATAACCGTGGTGCACTTAGGTAAAAGACATCTTAACTACGAGTTTAATTTCATCTCGTAGGTAAGTTAATGTTAACTTCACAGTGCAACACATTTTTAATTAACATGTGAGGAAAATTGAAATGAAGATAAAGCTGTAATCAATCAGAATATTGATATGACGTAATGTTCCTCCGACCTTCGAGCTGACGTGGTTCGAATGGCTCTGAGCACTATGGGACTCAACTGCTGTGGTCATTAGTCCCCTAGAACTTAGAACTACTTAAACATAACTAACCTAAGGACATCACACACACCCATGCCCGAGGCAGGATTCGAACCTGCGACCGTAGCAGCAGCGCGGCTCCGGACTGGAGCGCCTAGAACCGCACGGCCACCGCGGCCGGCGGCTGACGTGGCCAGTCAGCTTTAATGAGGACCTACACTATAACGGGCTTCGAATGAAGGCGCAAGTTAGCGTTTTTTACGTTCACGAATCACTGCCAGAGGCCAAGTGTGAGTATGACTTGCCCACTAAGGGTTTCATGCAAACTCAGATCATAAATTCTGGGAACCGAGAATCTCAACGATTTTTTCCCAGTTATTGATGTCGATACTATCGATACCGGCAAGATACTATCCCAGGAGCTCGACGACCATGTAAACATCTCTGCAGCACTTCCTCAGGATAGCCCGGACATAAAGAGAGAGAGAAGATTTAATAAAACATCTTCATTTACTTAGTAAAAAACGACTGCGACTCGCATTTTGTGTTTGCATGCAGATCGTCTGCTATGCTTTTCACGGACGATGAATGCAATGTATAGTCAAACGGCAAAAAAATATTTTCTTCTGTGATACAATAACAGTTTAATAAGTTTTTGCTTCACTTGTACTGTGAAACGCTGCTTCTTGAACAAATTCACGATTCTAGGTCAACGGAAAGTACCTTATAGGTTTTGATGAGTGAGTATGCGAGTTTGAAAACATGTAACATAAATCTTAGCATGATACGTCCATCCGTTTCTTAGAAAAAGGATTCTTAATAGTCGGACAAACAAACAAAGGGACGGACGGACAACTAATCGACCCTATAAAAGTTCCGTTTGTATTAATACATATTGAGGCACGGAACCTTGAAAATGGGCTCACGGGGAACGAAGCCCCGTTCCTTTGGATCAATGCTCCTAGGCGCCACCGAAATACACTCGATAAAAATATGCACAGATATTTAAATTATTGCACCTATTACACTCAGCTGCATTTACTGAAGTCATGGGTGTGTGTGTTCTCCTTAGCGTAAGTTAGTTTTAGTCACATTAAGTAGTGCGTAAACTTAGAGACCGATGACCACAGACGTTTGGTTCCTTACCACAAATTTCAATTTTTTTCACTTAACTGAAGTGAAATTTACATACAATCTATTTTGGAGCGAAACAGCTGAAATTGTTACGTGCTGTGAATAAACTGCTATCTTATTAACCAGTGAGTATTAAAATTATTTTTTCCAGTCACAATAACATATATACTTTCATATTGGTGGTTTTACTTGTACCATCCTCCGATAAACGTGCAACAGTGTAGATATTCTGTCGTTACGGTTCATACATTGTCACACGTGATCTTTAGCGAGGATTGTGCAGGTCATTGAACTAAAGATGACAGTCTGATAGCCGGCCAGGATGGCCGAGCGATTCTAGGCGCTACAGTCTGGAACCTCGCGACCGCTACGGTTGCTGGTTCAAATCCTGCCTCGGGCATGGATGTTTGTGAAGTTCTCAGGTTAGTTAGGTTTAAGTAGTTCTAAGTTCTAGGGGACTTATGACCTCAGCAGTTGAGTCCCATAGTGCTCAGAGACATTTGAAGCATTTGAACAGTCTGATAGTGTCAAACAGGTAATAGAAACATATAAATGAGATTGTGTCTGAAAATAAAAATAATTATTTGAACAAATATAGCGATCACGGGCGTCTCTATAGGATAAAAAAACGAATTTTACGATTACGAGAATTACTGTACACATACGTTTACTGTATACACCAACGAAATTGTAAATTTGTGGTAATTGCCTATGGGACCAAACTGCTGAGGTCATCGGTACCTATGTTTACACACTACTCAATGCAACTTAAACTATCTTACGCTGACAATTCACACATACACACACACACCCATGCCCGAGGGAGGACTCGAACCTTTGACGGGGGAAGCCGCACGAACCTTGGCAAGGCTTATAAACCAAGTGTCTATTTGATATACAGTAGAGATTTAGTATTCATTACAAAAACTGAAGCATTCAGGACTCTTAGCGCAGTATACAAAAGCAGTTATCGTGCATACATAGTCTGTGTTTGGGATTAATTTTAGTGCTAACTGAGAACATCTACAAGAGGAGATGCGAGGAAAGAAATATGGCAGCGAAGTGTCGTATCGAACGGTTGACAGTACTAATAGTCTGGTTATGACATGAAAGCTGGGGGGAGTGCTAAAATGGGGCAAGAACATAGCCTATTAAATTCTCACGACTTAAGGCAAACGAACAGGTTTATTTTTGAAAGCATCGTGTTCAGGATCTTGTTCATAAAATAAATACTGTTGTCTTCACTGCTCGTCACTATTACAACGTTATTTTACTTTACGTATTAGCACCGTATTATGTTCTATGACATAGTTTAAGACATTTTGGTGTTCGCGATGAGTATCTTCATACTATGAAAAACAGTCGAAACTCGCTACGGTGTCTACATCTACATCTCGTATATATACACACCAGCCAAGCCACTATACGGTCTGTGGCTGGGGGTACCAGCATGTACCAGTACTAGTCATTTTCCTTCCTTTTCTTCTTAAAAACAGAGCGAGGGAAAAACGAATGTCTCTGTACCTGCCTTTGAGCCCTAATTTATCGTATCTCATCTTCGTAGCCCTTACGCGCAATGTCTGTTGACGGCAATAGAATCGTTGTGTAGTCAGCTTCAGATGCTGGTTCACTAAATTTTCTCAATAGTTTTCCTCGGAAAGAACAACACCTTACATCCAAGGATTTCCATTTGAGTTTCCAACGCATCTCCGAAATAATTGAGTGCTGTTCGAACCTACCAGTAACAAATCAAGCAGACCGCCTCTGAATTGCTTCGGCGTATTCTGTTAATCCAACCTGGTGCGAGTCCGAAACATTCGAGCGGTACTAAAGAAGAAGGTCGCACCGGCGTCCCATATGCTGTCTCCTTAACAGATGAACCACACTTTCCCTAAATTCTGTCAATAAAACGAAGTCGATCATTCGCATTCCATAACACAATCCTAGTATGCCCGTTCCATTTCATATGGCTTTGCAACGTTACGGCCTAATATTTCAATCCCGTGACTGCGTCAAGCAGGAAACGTCTAATGCTGTATCCGAATTACTATGGGTTTGTTCTCCCAACTGTTTCGGATTGACTTACATTTTTATACATTGAGAACTAGCTGACATTCATTACCCAACTAAAAATTTTGACTAAGTCATCTTGTATCCTCCCACAAACTTCGACACTTTCCCATATACCACAGCATCTTCAGAACACAACAGATTGCAGCCAACCCTGTTCGCCACATCATTCATGTGTAGAGAAAATAACAGCTTTCCCCTACCCTGGGGCACTCCTGGCAATATCCTTGTCTCTAATGAAAACTCGCCATCGAGGATAACACACTAGCTTCTACTACTTACGAAGTCTTTGAGCCACTCACATAACTGGGAACCTATTCTATATGCTCGTACCTAAATTAACAGTCTGCAGTGGAGCAGCCGGCCGAAGTGACCGTGCGGTTAAAGGCGCTGCAGTCTGGAACCGCAAGACCGCTACGGTCGCAGGTTCGAATCCTGCCTCGGGCATGGATGTGTGTGATGTCCTTAGGTTAGTTAGGTTTAACTAGTTCTAAGTTCTAGGGGACTAATGACCTCAGCAGTTGAGTCCCATAGTGCTCAGAGCCATTTGAACCATTTGCAGTGGAGCACAATGTCAAAGAATTTTCGGAATTCTAGAAATATGGACTCCGCCTGTTGCCATTAATCCATTGTCCGCAGAATACCACGTGAGAAAAGGGCGAGCTGAGTTTCGCACGGGCGATGCTTTCTAAAACCGTGCTGATTCTTGGACTTAAGCTTCTCACTCTCAAGGAAATTTACCGTGTTCGAACTGAGAATATGCTCACGAATTCTGTAGCAAACCGACGTTAGGGATTGGTCTGTAATTGTGTGGGTCTGTTCCTTTACTCGTCTCTTGTACAGGAGTACCTGTGTTGTCTTCCAGTCGCTTGGGACTGCACTGAGCGAAAGATCCACTATGAGGATTCTGTGTTACTTAATTATATACCACGGTCATTCCGTAAGTCATGGCAACTACAGCGTATCGTGCGACCATGTGGCATCAGTGTAATCGCAGTAAATATATTCCAAAACTGGTGGCAAACACTACCGAATCAACCGACAGGTCGCGACCCCATGCGAGGATGACTCCGTTCCAGCGCATGAAATATGCAGTGTCAGTTTGGCTGTGCTGGAAGGTGGATCCTCTCCCACGCGCCCTACTCTCCAGATCTCGGTCCATGCGGCGTGGACTACATCCCACAACTGAGGAAATCATTGCATTAGAGGCGAATGCCAGTGGCATTGAGCAAACTGAGTAAGGGTCCAACGACGTAGAGTCTTTGTAAAACCGAACTGGGATTGTTTGTCCCCAAACATAGTGCAGACAGCCGTTTAAGCCGTCGGAACTCTTACCTCCGCTTTCTCCGTAGGTACACTCGCACGTGGTGTTTGTGGATAATAATCTGGACTTACACTGAGGTGAGAAAAGTCATGGAATACCTGCTAACGTCGTGTCGGACCTCCTTTTGCCCGGCGTAGTGCAGAAACTCGACATGACATGGACTCAACAAGTCGTTAGAACTCCCCCGCTGAAATCCTGAACCATGCTGCCTCTATAGCCGTTCATAATTGCGAAAGTGTTGCCGGTGCACGATTTTTTACTCGAGCTGACCTCTCGATTATGTCTAGAAAAAGTTCGATGGGATTCATGTCGGATGATCTGCGTGATCAGAACATTCTCTCAAGTTGTCGAGGTTGTTCTTCAAAGCAATCACGAACAATTGTGACCCACTAACGTGGAACATTGTCCTCCATGAACATTCCATTGCTGTTTTGGAACATGAAGTCCATGACTGGCTGCAAATGGTGTCCAAGTAACCATTGTAACCGTTTTCAGTCAGTGGTTAGTTCACATGGACCAGAGCACCCTGACCATTCCACAGCCCACAGCATTATGAAGTCACCATGAGCTTGCGCAGTGCTTTAGTGACAACTTGGATCCATGGCTTGCCGGCCGGGGTGGCCAAGCGGTTCTAGGCGCTACAGTCTGGAACCGCGCGACTGCTACGGTCGCAGGTTCGAACCCTGCCTTGGGCATAGATGTGTGTGATGTCCTTAGGTTAGTTAGGTTTAAGTAGTTCTAAGTTCTAGGGGACTGATGACCTCAGCAGTTAAGTCCCATAGGGCTCAGAGCCATTTGAACCATTTTTTGATCCATGATTTCGTGGGGTCTGAGCCACACTGAACCCTACCATCAGCTATTAATCAAACTTAATCGGGGCATATCTGACCAGCTACGCTTTCTCAGTCTTTTAGGTTCCAACCGATGTGGTCACGAGCACAGGAGAGATGCCGCAGGCGATGTCGTGCTGTTAGGAAAGGCACTCGCGTCGGTAGTCCGCTGCCATGGCCAATTAAGGCCTAATTTTGCCGAAATGTCCTAACAGATACTTTAGTTTCATACAGTGTCGCTTCTCTGTTAGCACTGACACCTCGATGCAAACGCCGCTGCTCTCGGTCGTTAAGTGAATGTTTCGGCCACTGCTTCGTTAGTGGTAAGAGGCGAAACCTCCCCTTAGCAAAATTATTGAATTACTGTGCTGATAAACCTCTTACGTTATTTGATTTTCAAACAGCTGAGCAAAACTGAACATACTCAGACATTTCTCTCTTTACTTATTCTGATCATCACTAAACTGACACACAATATTTTTAGCGCAACGCAATCTGACTTTCAATAATCCGTACAAAAGAATAGCTCTGACTAACAATAACCTATACCTTCCATGAATCACTTACCTCACAAAAATTTTCGTTACTAGAACTAATGCAATACAGCGAGCGCCAATACTGCCAGTTAAATAAAAGATTCTAACTACTGAAGGCACTAACTATTGATAGACATAGTTAGCAAATGAAAGATTTTGATAGAGAACAAACAATGTGTTTACCTTAATAGTGTTCAAAAGTCATAATATATATATATATATATATATATTAGTTCATGACATCCAGTCTTACAAATTTACTCTCTCTGATGGACACACGTCCAGATCATCCGCTCTCAAAACTCCGCCATCTCACTCCCCAGACCTACCACTGCTGGCAGCTCACCTCCAACTGCGCAACGCTATGCGCTGTTCACATCCAACTGCCCAACACTACAATAGTGATTATTTCAACAATGCCAACCAGCCACAAACTGCACACAGCACAGTTAGTGATTTTCATACAGAGCGCTACGTGGCGTTACCAACATAAAAACCTAAACAACCTACTTACAGAGGTAACGCCTGGGATTTTACATTCTCAGCCACTCTTGACACTTTGGATCTCGGAATACTGAATTTCCTAATTATTTCCGAAGTGTAATATCCCGTGCGTCTACCTGCAACTACCGTTCCGCGTTTCAAGTCTGTTAATTCCCGTCGTCTGGCTATAATCGGAAATAATTAGGGAATTCAGTATTCCAAGATCCAAAGTGTCAAGAGTGGGCTGAGAATGTAAAATCCCTTGCGTTGCCACATACTACTAACGAAGCAGTGATAGCTCCGACAATGAACTGCCCTTTTATACCTTGTGTAGGCGATACTTTCGCCACCTGTACACGCGCAGCCGGCTGAGGTTGCCGTGCGGTTCTAGGCGCTGCAGTCTGTAACCGCGAGACCACTACGGTCGCAGGTTCGAATCCTGCCTCGGGCATGGATGTGTGTGATGTCCTTAGGTTAGTTGGGTTTAACTAGTTCTAAACTCTAGGGGACTGACGACCTCAGATGTTAAGTCCCATAGTGCTCAGAACCATTTCTTTGTACACGTGCATATCGCTATCCGACGACTTTTGTCACCTCAGTGTGTAGACACATTTAAAGAAAAAATACAGCATTCATTCGGTCAATATCATATTGCTGACAACACCTCGTACCCCATCGCCCCCCTCTCACCACCCTCTTCACCCCGCAGAAAATGAAAAAAGTGAGCGCTTCGTGGACGGGACATTAAACCGTAATATTTCTTCCTTCTTTAATACGGAACATTGATGAACATTAGTGTTCTTTCGGACAGATTTCTGCCCCTTTTTTTAGACTCAATAATTACTGCTGGTTCCCTCTGGGCAGAGTGACGCCACAGTTTTTCAAATCCGGCTATGGAGACGGATTGATGACTCTTAAGAGCGAGGAGACGTTGCTAGGCGTATGGACGCCACGCGTCGAGCGTCCGTGCGAGGCGACGCCGGGAGCAGCCGGCGTGTGTCAACGGCGCCGGCGACGGACGCGTCCCAGAAGACACGCCCGGCCTGCGCTCCCCGCTTTCCGCTGCCACTCAAACGCCAAGTGGGCACGTCGCAGGCGCGACGACGCGGGAACACCTCCGATACTGCTGCCGCCTCAGGGGACGCTCCTCACTTCCTTGACATGCAGCGCGCGCTCGTGGGCAAGTGTCCCACACGTGCTACTGATCTTATTTTCTTGTGGGTACTAGCGTGGGAATGTTTTTAATTACACATTTTGGCTTGGGACGGCGAAAACTAATTACCCAACAATATTTACAAGAGTGTCATAAATGGCTCTGAGCACTATGAGACTTAACATCTTAGGTCGTCAGTCCCCTAGAACTCAGAACTACTTAAACCTAACAAACCTAAGGACATCACACACATCCATGCCCGAGGCGGGATTCGAACCTGCGACCGTAGCAGTCCTGCGGTTCCGGACTGAAGCACCTAGAACCGCACGGCCACCGCAGCCGGCTAGGGTGTCATATTAAGGTAATTGCAATTTCCAAGGCAGAAACCTTGAAAAGAGTTCGATGTGCAATGTCAGTTCTTAATACTCTACTGGCCATTAAAATTGCTACAAGACAAAGATGACGTGCTACAGACGCGAAATTTAACCGACAGGAAGAAGATGCTGTGATATGCAAATGATTAGCTTTTCAGAGCATTCACACAAGGTTGGCGCCGGTGGCGACACCTACAACGTGCTGACACGAGGAACGTTTCCAACCGATTTCTCATACACAAACAGCAGGTTTCCGGCGTTGCCTGGTGAAAAGTTGCTGTGATGCCTCGTGTAAGGAGGAGAAATGCGTACCATCACGTTTCCGACTTCGATAAAGGTCAGATTTTAGCCTACTGCGATTGCGGTTTATCGTATCGCAACATTGCTGCTCGCGTTGGTCGAGATCCAATGACTGTTAGCAGAATATGGAATCGGTGGGTTCAGGAGGGTAATACGGAAGGCCGTGCTGGATCCCAACGACCTCGTATCACTAGCAGCCGAGATGACAGGCATCTTATTCACATGGCTGTAACGGATCGTGCAGCCACGTCTCGATCCCCGAGTCAACAGATGGGGACGTCTGCAAGACAACAACCATCTGCACCAACAGTTCGACGACGTATGCAGCAGCTCGGAGACCATGGCTGCGGTTACCCTTGACGGTGCACCACAGACAGGAGCGCCTCCGACGGTGTACTCAATGACGAACCTGGGTGCACGAATGGCAAAACGTGATTTTTTCGGATGAATCCAGGTTCTGTTTGCAGCATCATGATGGTCGCTTCCGTATTTGGCGACATCGCGGTGAATGGACATTGGAAGCGTGTATTCGTTATGGCAATACTGGCGTATCACCCAGCGTGATGGTATGGGGTGCCATTGGTTACACGTCTCGGTCACCTCTTGTTCGCATTGACGGAATTTTAAACAGTGGACGTTACATTTCAGATGTGTTACGACCCGTGGTTCTATCCTTCATTCGATCCCTACGAAACCCTACATTTCAGCAGGATAATGCACGACCGCATGTTGCAGGTCCTGTACGGGCCTTTCTGGATACAGAAAATGTTCGACTGCTGCCCTGGCCAGCACATTCTCCAGATCTCTCACCAATTGAAAACGCCTGGTCAATGGTGGCCGAGCTACTGGCTCGTCACAATACGCTAGTCACTACCTTTGATGAACTGTGGTATTGTGTTGAAACTGCATGGGCAGCTGTACCTGTACACGCTATCCGAGCTCTGTGTGACTCAATGCCCAGGAGTATCAAGGCCGTTATTACGGCCAGAGGTGGTTTGTCCGGGTACTGATTTCTCAGGATCTATGCACCCAAATTGTGTGAAAATGTAATCACATGTCAGTTCTAGTATAATATATTTGTCCAATGAATACCCGTTTATCATCTGCATTTCTTCTTGGTGTAGTAATTTTAATGGCCAGTAGTGTATTAACAACGTGTTTGTGATGTAACTGCTGCCTCGCGTATCAGCAGTGCAGCCACGAGTCGGCTCTCCAGGGCTGGACAAGTGTCGCTCCTGCGAAAGGCCCCCGGCGGCGGGCAGCGTACGCGGAAGCGCGTGGCGAGGACAAGGGCGAGGTGTCAGGTGTCGCCGGTAGAAAGCCGCCTGGCTGGCTTTCCTCTTCTCTTGTGTTTCATCAAGGAGGCGGCACGTCGCCGTGTCATCGTCACCTCTGCGCCGGGATAACAGTCAAACAACCTCATTACTGCAGCAAATCAAGAGTGAACAGCAAATCGTTCTAAGAAGGGAAATATGTCGAAATCTACCCTGAAAACTTCCACACAGGAAGAACTCTCCGAAAGAAATCCACTGTCAAAATTTCAGCTGCAAAGGCGTACTGCAAGTATTTTTGTTTTAAATGTTAAAGCTGCTCAAAATGGTTCAAATGGCTCTGAGCACTATGGGACTTAACATCCATGGTCATCAGTCCCCTAGAACTTAGAACTACTTAAACCTAACTAACCTAAGGACAGCACACAACACCCAGCCATCACGAGGCAGAGAGAATCCCTGACCCCGCCGGGAATCGAACCCGGGAACCCGCGCGTGGGAAGCGAGAACGCTACCGCACGACCACGAGATGCGGAAAGCTGCTCATTTTTGCCGCACGAAGAACCGCTTATACCAGCCTTTTCTATGGCTCTTCTGCCTGGTGCGTGATTCGGCGAGTAAGCAGAAACAACCGTGACAAGAGGACGTAGCGCCGGGTAACGCGAAATCCAAAGGAAGCACACGTGAATTTCCAGCATTTAAACTGTGGTATCGATAGCTACGATGCCACGACGTAAATACTAGTTCTAAAGTTGGCACTACGACAGACACCGACGACAGCGCACTCTAGCCGGAGCGGGAGAGGTCTACGAGCTCCGCTCCATATTCTGCCCATTTCATCAAGAGCAGACGGCCGGGACACATCGCACATCATTGCAGAGTTATGTATTCTTCTTGCTAGAGTAAGGGTGATTTACATTCATACTGTAGTACCGACGTGTTTTACCTCACCTGCTCCTACTCGTTTCCTTCATTCGGCCAACCTTTCAGTTTTCAGGAGCAGACCCACGCGCCTTCCAGGCGGTATACAAAATAAACCATACCAAAAATGTCTCACTTCACTAATTTTTTGAATAACTTGAAGTTCATATCGACAGTTAAACTGTTGCACATATAATCGTTACACAAGTGACATGCAGAAGAAAGAAAATCATGACAGTATGATTTTACGTTACAGACGATTTTCATAAGTAAGGACTTTAATTTGTTGACATTAAATGTTTTGTAACAATTCCTATAGCACAGTTCTTATGATGATATCCGAATATTGTATATTTCAGTGCGAATGAAACAGCTCCTTGTTTATTCCCTCTAGTCACCTGGAAAATGTGAAGTGTCTGTTGGTTGACTAAAGCAAACTTTTTCCTTACACCAGGCACAGTTGAAAAAGAGTTTATGCATTGAGGGACTTCACAATAAGTACTAATTTTATTTAGACGGAACTGGAACGGACTAAGAAATGGTCGTGGCCGTGGTTTTGCATATTGTGCTGCGTACCAGGCGATCTTAATCAAATTCGTAAAATGTGACGGTGCAGTGCAGAAAAGACTGACGATTAACAATATTGTTCAGCTGATTAAACTGAAATGACGATGAGCTATAGCAAAGTATACAGGGTAAGAATTTTCTGAAAAATGCTTTATACTGTTGAAAAAATTTCGTATTGAGGGGCAGAATCACACCATTAATTTCGGATGGAATCCGAATTATATTAACAGCCTTTTCGTCTACCTCCTAAAGACAGACGTGTCGTTACGCGTAGGCCAAGAGTCCAACAAAAGTAATGAATTTTTCGCGCAATGGTAAGAAGACGTTTCGAATGTAACATTAAAAATTATTCTCTCCCATTTTTCCATATTATGCTACGTCGATTACAAGTAAACAATCTTTTTTATCTTAGATCCTAATTTTCTTTGAGATTACTGAAGATAGCTGTAAAGCTGCGGAAACAGTAATCCACTGATACTTATTACAGGGATTGTTGAATACGAATGTGTCATAGCATTCGTCAACTGCACAAGCGTCTCTCTCTTTTTTCTCTCTAAATGATGAGGAGAGATTTGTATGAAACCTGGCTGATTGGCTTTATATTAATTACATCTCTACAGGTTTACTTGAGGTAAACTTCTTAACTTTCCAGCTTCCTTTTCCGTATAATTTCATGAATCTGTTCAACCAGTTCAAAGAAGTCTGGAAATCACTAATGTTTATCTCACTTGCAAGTCAGAGCGCCGTCTCTCAGATCTCCCTTGGTAATCGTGCAATGACTCTCGCGAGCAATTCTAAATCTTTCGAGTTTTCCTTTCACAATTTTGCGAGTCTCATTTTGACGCTATCTCGTACTTCGTGTAAATCTGTCTTCTATTTTTGCCGGCCGAAGTGGCCGAGCGGTTCTAGGCGCTACAGTTTGGAACCGCGCGACCGCTACGGTCGCAGGTTCGAATCCTGCCTCGGGCATGGATATGTGTGATGTCCTTAGGTGGGTTAGGTTTAAGCAGTTCTAAGTTCTAGGGGACTGATGACCTCAGAAGTTAAGTCCCATAGTGCTCAGAGCCATTTTTCTTCTATTTTTACAATTCGTGATCAGATTTTACGAAACGAAAGAGGATTTGCACACTGCTTAAGTTTAAGCGTTTTCCTCCTCCTAGTTTAACCAAAAAATTTACAGCCTTTTCTTTCTCACGGTAAGCTATATGGATACGTTTTCTTTGAGCTTGGAAGGTACTCTGTTTTTGTTCTGGTCTTTGATTAGCACAACTCAATGAATTGTCGGAGTTATTTCCTGTTTCTTCTAACGTTACACAATTTCTAACAAAATGTCGACATCTCTGTCAAATAAATTAACTCATAAACATCAAATATATAGGTCTTCGGGAGAAGTATGTGATTTCGACTGCGTACGACATTCTTCATATTTCATCTTTGCAAGGTTGAAAGTATTAATTGGATTCCACATTACGGTGAGACTCTGGAACCTGCGCAACGACAGATGCTACTATTAGCAGGCATAATACCAAGAAATCACAAAGAAAATTATTTCAGTTTAATCTCCATTGTTAACACTTAGCGATAGCGCCAAGGCAACTACTAATGTTAACAGAATCTTCCAAATGTTCAAATGTGTGTGAAATCTTATGGGACTAAGCTACTAACGTCATCAGTCCCTAAGCTTAAACACTACTTAACCTAAATTATCCTAAGGACAAACACTCACACCCATGCCCGAGGGAGGACTCGAACCTCCGCCGGGACCAGCCGCACAGTCCATGACTGCAGCGCCCGAAAGCGTTCGGCTAATCCCGCGCGGCCAGAATCTTCCGTCGGTTCTTGGTAGAACAACATTATAATAAATGAAAAGCACCAGTTTGCTTTTGTCCTACAAACAAACTGTAGAAGAAAAGCAAACTAATACGACTACTAATTGTTATGGATATTAAAAGAGTTGAAAATTCGAGCAATAAGTAACTGTGAACAGCGGTGTCAGAGAGACTATTAACGGAAATCGAAACTTGCTTTACAAATAACAATCACGCTGTGCCGTGATATGTGTTTACCAACGTGCCGTTAACCAAGGATGTATGCCCACCGTGTTGCTAATGTGCTGTTTGCCACAGCTCCGGCTACGAATTTGGCAAATTTCAATATTTAAAAAAAATGCTTGCACTGCCGCTTAGCAGCTAAATTTTTGGCATTGTCCTTGAGGGTATTTTTGTTTCTGTCGTTGCGACTACAAAAATGCCTGAATTTTTTCACCAGATGCGTTTCGCTTTATTGTGGTAAAGCATCGTCAGTGATCTGTAATTAAGTTATAAACATTTTGATTTGTTTGTGTTTATTTCAGTGTATTCGCCCAGTATAAAAATTCAAGGCAGGTTTCGACATGTCGGATTGGACAGTTCCCTTGTAAGAGTTGTTTTAGGAGTGAAGTTAGTGATGAAGGTGAAGCAAACCCAGTCGATCCTATATAATGACTGAGGAACAACTGTTCCACGTTTTATGTGAGAGACCACTTTCAGACAGCGTTGCTAGCCAGTGTCTCTGTTATTTAAAACACGTACTAAGCAAAGAAACGAAAAAATAAGGTATTTCAGTCTCAACTTTAAATTCTTTAACGAATAGAAATTTTGTACTTCAGATTCCTGGGTGAGTGTGGAGGTGGAGTAAGGGCAAGTGCTGCCTCTTACCCTCCTTCCCCCCACCCCATCCCACCGCTCTTTGCGGACGCCTATGCTATAGAACACCGTAAGCCAGGTGCGAATAAAAGTTACACGAAACTTCTACTGCAGTGGCTCGCTGATAACTCTCAGACACAATGCCAGGCACAGAGTAACAACACAGGTCTCCTCAATGACAGTGTTACATTTGTTGAGGATGTACTTGATGGAGGTACTGAATAGCAGCCTCCTACTGGTGTATTGCTGGAGGGACCAATGCAACCTGTATGCTCTCAACTGCCAGCCAGTTTAAACCAGTAAGCCCCGACGATTTTCTACGCCCCGTTTTGTGGCCCTTCATGGCAAACCGTCATGTGTTTACATTTCAGCGAGATAATGCCTTCCCGCACGCAGCGAAATTTCTACTGCTTGTTTTTGTGCTTGCCAAACCAGCAACGCCGCCGGATCGTTCCGCAAACGAGAACGTTTGGAGCAATATGGGCAGTGGCTTCCAACCAGCTCTGGATTTTGAAGCTCTAACGCTCCACTTGAACAGGATTTGGCACGATATCCCTCAGGAGGACATCCAAGAACTCAGTCAGTGCCAAACCGAATAATTGATCGCGTAAGGACTAGAAGTGGACCAACGGGTTACAGACTTGCTCAATTTGTCAAGCTCTTTCTCTTGAATAAATCATCCGATTTTTCTGAAATTGTAATAGTTTGCTTGTATGTACATTGAAATATGGCTACGCTGAGTCACAGCGCCAGAGATTATTATTCCGCCGCCGCCACTGGCAGTGGTAGTTCAGAGGATGTCGAGAGCAGTCGTTGTTCCATTGGGCGAGAGAGTAGACGATCTGAGTGTTGACTGAAATGTTGTAGTGTTCGGTTGGTGTAATGTATAGATGGAACAAGATGCTATTGGCAGAATATATTTGAGAAAGGAGATGGGCTTTTGATTTATGATGCTGGTGTAATGGAATATTTTCGTCAATATATAATGAGGTAAAAAGGTATTACAGTTTTCTTTAATAACAATCCCCTTTGCTCACAGGTACAGTCAACAAAGCATCTGGCTCGTTTTCATTTATTAGATTTGTAATTCTGGTTTCAATGTGCAATTATAGTATTTCTGGTTTTTCAATTAGTTCATTGTAAACGGTGTTTAAAATATTTTGTCGTATTGAGAAAGAACCGAGTCAGATACATGTACGTTGAGTCACACTACCACACACAGAACAGTTACACTTGTTCTTTGTTGTTTCGTAGCTTTTATAGTTGCAGGGGACTTATTAATCAATTGTGTTAATGGAAATTCCTTGTCATTCTTTATTTTTATTTTGTGCAGTAAGATTGCGTGCTAATAATAGTCAGGGCCAACCGGTTACGAGTCTTCGTAACTTGTCACACAGCTAGTAAAATTATTGCATTTATTCATTAATATTAGTCTTTTCTTTTTAATTAAGCCCCCATGCAACATGTATATCAGGTCTCCCGATTTTCGTCCCATTCCGATAATTCCTCGGTGGTGCGTCTCTTTTTCTTTTTTCCTTGTGCTAGAGTATGTTTCACTGAATCGATATAGATGTGTTTAGTTTCCTACATAAACTGATAATGGCATGTATATTCCAAAATCGATTATGTACGTCATATAAATAAGTCTCGGCAAATTTGTAATCTTTCGAGTAACGCATACATTGCGACTGTATGCCTTCGAGATGCCTTCGTCATCTGCAGTGGAGAGATTAAAATTGCACTGGAAGTCTAGATGCTACGATTTCGATTAACCGTTTCTAGACGCCATTACTAGAATCGTCCGTGACGGAGGGTAATATACTGTCTCCGGGACGCGTTACCGTGAGGGAAGTGCGGATTTACGACGGTGCGAGCTTGAAAAACTGGCGTTAATTTTCATCCGAAAGTTTTGTCGCTGCCAGGGAGATTTATGTCGTTGTTGCCATATGACCAGTAAACGAGTTTGTTGCTGAAACCAGGCTTCACCGCAACGTCCTCATGTTTCTCGTTTCTTTGCTCGCGGCGCGCCTGTAAATTCCAAAATATCTCTTTCGGAGAGTCACATAAACAGGCGGAGTACGCGAGCGGCGTCTCCGCCGCGGACTGCGCAGTAAAACACGCGCCCGCGGCCGAGAATACCCGCGCCGCGCGCCGTGTGAATGACGGTCGCCGCGCTGCGCCGCTATCGCCGCGGCGCGTCACCGCCGGCCGGCCGGTATTTACGCACTACGGAGTTAAAAAGGCGCAACCTCTGGCCCGCGGCCAGCGGCCCGCGCGCTCCCTATCTGCCGACGCAAACATTTTTATCGGCCCGCTGCTCGGTGAATGGATACGCCGCCTGCCGCTCTTGACGGCCGGAGGTCCCCTGCGGTAGGTCAGGGCTCGGTCGCGCCACCACCCACCGGCCAGTAGCGAGCTGTGCGAACGTCGAGTACAGCATGTGCGCACACTCAAACCAGTGATGATGGCTCAAATGGCTCAAATGGCTCTGAGCACTATGGGACTTAACATCTATGGTCATCAGTCCCATAGAACTTAGAACTACCTAAACCTAACTAACCTAAGGACATCACACAACACCCAGCCATCACGAAGCAGAGAAAATCCCTGACCCCGCCGGGAATCGAACCCGGGAACCCGGGCGTGGGAAGCGAGAACGCTACCGCACGACCACGAGATGCGGGCAGTGATGATATTCATGGCCCAAAGGTTTGGGTGCACGGCAGCGAGGAATCTTCTGAGACGGGTGTGAACAAAAGCGGCACAAAAAATTAGCAATTACTATATATAAATGCCAACTAGCTCTGCAGATGACGAAGAAATTGATGAAATGTATGATGAGATAAAAGAAATTATTTAGGTAGTGAAGGGAGACGAAAATTTAATAGTCATGGGTTACTGGAATTCGAGAGTAGGAAAAGGGAGAGAAGGAAACATAGTAGGTGAATATGGATTGGGACTAAGAAATGAAAGAGGAAGCCGCCCGGTAGAATTTTGTGTAGAGCATGGAGCACGGAGCATGAAGAAGCTTGCACAGGATAGAGTAGCATGGAGAGCTGCATCAAACCAGTCTCAGGACTGAAGACCACAACAACAACATATATAAATGCCACTACAAAATGTACAGAGTTAGTCACTGAAACTGCAAGATTTAAATAAGTAACTAATTCTTTAAGAAAATTTATTTTTTAATTTAATGGTTATAAATATAAAGTACAAAGGTAGCCATTTTCTGTACAATAAGTGAAAACATTATTTTTTGAATATGACATCTGGCAAATGTCCTCCATTGGAATCTATGCACTTCTGCAGCTGTGCCTGGAAGTTTCCCATGACATTTTGCAGCATATTGACTGGTATTCTTTCAATTTCGTCCCGAATTCGTTGTTTTAGTGCTGGGATAGTTCTGGGTGGATCCTTCTGAAAAACTCTTGCTTTTAAGTAATCCCATAGAAAGAAGTCGCAGGTTGTCAGATCTGGAGAGCGAGGGGGCCAAGGGATATCCCCGTTTCGGGAAATGACGCCGCCTCGAAACAAAGCATTCACAGCATTCGTGGCAACTCTTGCAGTGTGGCTTGTTGCCCCATCTTGTTGGAACATTGTGTGTTCATTCACAGGAAAACGGGCGAGTTCTGGCGTAAGAAAGTTCTGGATCATTGCAACGTAACGCACAGAGTTAACAGTCACAGCACTTCCATTGATATCCTCGAAGAAAAATGGGCCTATGATTCTTCTTGCCGACATTTCGCACCAAACCGTCACTTTTTGAGCGTGAAGAGGCGTTTCATGAAGTGCGCCAGGGTTTTCCTCCGACCAATATCTGAAGTTTTGTTTATTAACGAAACTAGAGAGGTGGAAATGCGCCTCATTGTTCATCCACAAGTGGTTTACTTGGTCGTCATTTTCTTCAAGTCTTCTGGCCATTTCCTCACAAAATTGTAAGCATTTCTGATAGTCACTTGGTTTGAGAGATAGGGCAATCTGTATTTTGTATGGGTGAAAATGTAAATCTTGACGAAGAATCCTTCTCACCGAAGTGTTACTTATTCCAAGACGTAGAGCAGGTTGTTTGGCAGATCGGCGAGGACTTTCTAGGTAGAAAACCATACTCGAACCTGTTTTGATTTAAATTCCTCCAGGCGTTCCGGAATTTTGCTTAATGTCACCCCTTTCCTAGCGCCACCTGCAACCGATGGAGGTGCTAGGGGTGTCCCTCCTACTATACCTGTGTCGTGGTACTACATGATAAGTTTCTCAAAACTGGTTGAAATCCCTCTAGGGGTTCCACTGCTTTGCTGGAACATACAAACACGCAGTTCACACACATACAATCGAGTTGTGTTCATTGACTAGAGTTGGCTTTGCATTTTACGAAGAGCAGACTTGATTTGATATACCTTACAGCCATTTTGTCTGAACACAAATATTAGACGGTTTATTTCGGCACCTGCGTTCCTTGTCTGTGATGTGGTTGTTGCTGAGTGTTCAGCACAGCTCTAGTTTGGACCGGTCAATGGTGCCTTTTGGGATAACCTGAGGAAGACAATAGAGGATATTCATGGATGTTCATAGGGAATTAACGCGACAAGCGTACCCAGAACGGTTAAAACAATAACTGGCGAGCTCGTCATCGCAGTGTTATTTCGACCCGTCCAGTATCTCAAGGAGGTGACCATGAAGCCTAGGACAAGCGTACTTAGCTGTGGGGTGTTCCCTTTCTGTGTGTGGCAATACGTCTCAAGGCTCCAGGCGGCGACACGTCGAACTGAACAATCTGGGAAGCAGCGACCCGTGACTGAGCTGCTCTCAGCTGGAAAAACTAAAACGCAGTTCGCCCTGTCAACCGGCAGCGGCAGCCTTGTGGGGGATTGCGAAACACGTTCTCGGGCTCCGAGTGCGTCTGTTTCGTGATACTTACGCCATACGCCGATTTCTGCGCCCTTTATCTCTAGCCACTGACGTACGAGTGAATGACTTTGCGGCGTAGTTTTTAGGAGTAAACAGACGTAGAGTCATCCTCGAAATAATTCGCAGAATTTGACCCAGTCTTCGCCGTAGAACAAGAATGGCTAGACGTCTTGCGTCACATTATTGCGTGTAACGTCATCCATGCGTTTGTTAAGCCTTCGAGTAATATTCGGTAAAAGTAGTCTAGTACAAATGAAGACTTAGGCTACAAGACTGAGACAGGTTCCCCACCAAAAGTATAAGGAAATAATGATGCATTTACAATTCATATTTTATTTCCTTTGAAATAAAAAAATCTCATTGCGTGGGAATGCGGAAAAAGGAAAATCTGTAATTCGCCGAAACATGGAAATAATAGAACAGAAAACATAATAAAGAAGCGTATTTATTGGCCAATGCATATTTAGAACCAAGCTTCAAGTCCTTTCGTGCTACTATCTTTTTCCACACAGTAAGTCATATACGTTCTAAGTTCGTGCGTAATTGCTGTAGCCATTCCAGAGTTACGCTTGCATGTCACACTCCTCCCCTTCCAACCCCAGCCACTGCTCTGGGAGTGCCCTCAGCGGACCTTCATTGTGATGTCAATGAAAGAGAAAAGAAATGTGAATATTTTAATTTTGTTGCTTATTGTTGTTGCGTATTGACATTGCAATGAAGAACATTCTTCATATTAGGAACCGAGTGTTGCGGAATAAAATACGCAACTGAGAAGATAATAAACGGGCTTATGTTATTTCATATAATTTCATTTGAAGCAACATTATCACTTTCCAAGTTTTATCTGCTAAGTGATTATCATCGTCCGCAGCTCGTGGTCGTGCGGTAGCGTTCTCGCTTCCCGCGCCAGGGTTCCCGGGTTCGATTGCCGGCGGGGTCAGGGATTTTCTCTGCCTCGTGATGACTGGGAGTTGTGTGCTGTCCTTAGGTTAGTTAGGTTTAAGTAGCTCTAAGTTCTAGGGGACTGATGACCATAGATGTCAAGTCCCATAGTGCCCAGAGCCATTTGAACCATTTGATTATCATCGTGCCAGATCTGTAACAACCTTTTATCCGCGAAAGAATCATCATACTTTCACTTGAGCTTTTGCAATAGAAACAACAGGACCCTACGTCCCCCGGAATTGTATCCACAGAGACTGTATAGGTAGTGAGTAACTGAAGCATTGGGCATTCAACAATAGGGTACACTTGTGGTTTTAAACACATCTGCAATATGAGACATTTTTCAATATACCACTTGACTGTGACTGTTCGCTTGAAGGTCAAAATACAAAGTTCAAGGTGAACAAAAACGCAACCACTCGTTTTTTGTCAGAACTGAATTTTAGAACAGTGATTTCTCCAACCTTTCACTTATACACCCACTTCTTCTCTCGCAACTTCAATGGCGCGCTTTAGCAATGAAAACTAATGTAGCAATGTTATTAATACAATACTTTGCATTTTTGAGTGTTTCTTTAGATCTCAAACAACAATGCGGGAACTGTTCCCTTGTCAAAGAGTGTGATATCTACAGATTTGTACCTGTGCAGTGCAGACACATTGACATACACTACCAAGACAGTTGCAATATCTCCCCGCCGATTGGAAAAGATCTTCGAATTGCGCGGGCTGCGTCACACCTCGTTGGTATTGAAATCCCCCAAGTAAGCGAAATTTGCAGTTATTATGAGCAGTCGGCTGCGAAAATGAAACAAAATCCTCTTAATTCCGCAACAACCGAAGGGGTGCTGTCTTCGCAGCAGCAAATTCGGATTCGAGAGAATCTCCGTCCGTTATTCAGATTTGGGTTTCCACTAGTTTCGCAACATTACTCAAGAGTGGATGACTGCTGTCATATTTCTTTGGAAAGACCTCAGCCAATTTTTTAGACATTTTCTTGTCGAATCACGTATTTACTCTCTTATTTATCGACGAAATATTAGACAACAGTATTTTCTTTCTTTTCGTTACTTCGCTTAAAACCTTGCTGCTTCGAGTCTGTTGTTATGTGTTACGAGGTGAGTGTTCGAAATGGTCATGAGCTTAGCGCAATGATAAGCAATCCACTTGGAAGGCAAGATAGGGAAAATGCTGTCTACCAGAGACGAGAAGGTGCCAGCTTTTAACGACTCATTGAGGAGAAGGTTGTCATGCACTAGCTCAGCTGGTGTAATATTGGGGGACAAACTAATGGTGGCTTGATTTAGAACTTACCTCAACATTTTCCTGGTTTTGAGGAAATCGCAGAATACATAAATCACGACGCCCGGAAGGTTGTTTGAAATGTTTTACAAGTGTTGTAAGCACCACAAAACTTGGATATTAGTTCTGGAGCTGAGAGACTTTTGTAGTATTCCGCTGCAGAGTGACTTATTCTTGAAACATTCCCCCCAGGCTGTGGCCCGAGCCATTTCACTTCAGTACCCGTTCTTCCAGCAGTTCTTGTCCTGTGAGTTAGGCAGGAGAACTGCCATGAAGCGTTGAAGGAAGGAATCAGGTGCTAGTAGAAGGAAAGCTGTGAGGGCAGCTTGTGAACTGTGTCCGGATAGCTTTATTAATAAGAATACTGCTTGCAACAGGCAAGGTTTCTGGTTCGAGTCACAGTCTAGCAAGCACTTTTAATTTGCCAAGTACTTTAAAAGTAGTGTACACTTCTCAGCAGGTTGAAAGGTTCATTCTGGTACCCTATGGTTAGTTCATCGCACATCTTCGCCTCCCACTCCACATTCATGTATAGAAAGTATAGACTTACGTGTTCTTATACACAGTGTGTTCCAGTTCCTTTACGACTACTTGAGTGAAATTCCAAACTGCAATGCTATCTCGAGGCGTCACGATCCTTGGAAATTTAAAAACCGCTGTGTAGAAAGTCAAAGCCCCAGCATTGCTGCAGCAGGCATCCTAGCTGCGTATGTAACAGTACGTATGTGACACTCGTTGGAAAAGGTCAATGGAGCAGTGAGGCAACCTCAAGTTTTGCGAGTTCTCCAGTGTTTGTGGGCGAGAATACGTCAAATTCGACCCCGAATACCGAGAGGCAGGTTCCCCGTTGCTCCTCCATGACGACACCCCTGCCCACAAAGGGAAGACTGTGGACGAGTTTTTGGCCAGCAAATGGATCACAGTCCTGGATCACCCACCGTATTCCCCGGATTGGCTCCAGCCGAACCGGCCGTTGTGGCCAAGCGGTTCTAGGCGCTTCAGTCTGGAAGCGCGCGACCGCTACGGTCGCCGGTTCGAATCCTACCTCGGGCATGGATGTGTGTGATGTCCTTAGGCTAATTAGGTTTAAGTAGTTCTAAGTTCTAGGGGACTGATGACCTCAGATGTTGAGTCCCATAGTGCTCAGAGCCTTTTGAACCATTTTTTGGCCCCAGCCGACTTCTGGTTGTTCTCCAAACAGAAATTTACAGTGAAAGGACATCGTTATGTTGTAGTGACTCAACTGAGGGCATTCAAGAAATCGGTACTGCAGTACTAAACGCGACTCCGAAAAAGGACTACAGTAGCTACTTCTGAAAACTTTTAAAACTATTTCAGCCGTGTTTTGATTCACGTGTACCAGGTAGACTATTTTTGAGTAAATACATCTACATCTACATTTATACTCCGCAAGCCACCCAAAGGTGTGTGGCGGAGGGCACTTTACGTGCCACTGTCATTACCTCCCTTTCCTGTTCCAGTCGCGTATGATTCGGGGGAAGAACGACTGCCGGAAAGCCACCGTGCGCGCTCGAATCTCTCTACTTTTACATTCGTGATCTCCTCGGGAGGTATAAGTAGGGGGAAGCAAAATATTCGATACCTCATCCAGAAACGCACCATCTCGAAACCTGGACAGCAAGCTACACTGCGATGCAGAGCGCCTCTCTTGCAGAGTCTGCCAGTTGAGTTTGCTAAACATCTCCGTAACGCTATCACGCTTACCAAATAACCCTGTGACGAAATGCGGAGCTCTTCTTTGGATCTTCTCTATCTACTCCGGCAACCCGATCTGGTACAGATCCCACACTGATGAGCAATACTCAAGTATAGGTCGAACGAGTGTTTTGTAAGCCAGCTCTTTTTTGATGGACTACATTTTCTAAGGACTCTGCCAATGAATCTCAACCTGGTACCCACCTTACCAACAATTAATTTTATATGATCATTCCACTTCAAATCGTTCCGCACGCATACTCCCAGATATTTTACAGAAGTAACTGCTACCAGTGTTTGTTCCGCTATCATATAATCATACAATAAAGGATCCTTCTTTCTATGTATTCGCATTACGTTACATTTGTCTATGTTAAGGGTCAGTTGCCACTCCCTGCACCAAGTGCCTATCCGCTGCAGATCTTCCTGCATTTCGCTACAATTTTATAATGCTGAAATTTCTCTGTATACTACAGCATCATCCGCGAAAAGCCGCGTGGAACTTTCGACACTATCTACTAGATCATTTATATATATTGTGAAAAGCAATGGTCCCATAAAACTCCCCCGTGGCACGCCAGAGGTTACTCCAACGTCTGTAGACGTCTCTCCATTGAGAACAACATGCTGTGTTCTGTTTGCTAAAAACTCTTCAATCCAGCCACACAGCTGGTCTGATATTTCGTAGGCTCTTACTTCGTTTATCAGGCGACAGTGCGGAACTGTATCGAACGCCTTCCGGAAGTCAAGGAAAATAGCATCTACCTGGGAGCCTGTATCGAATATTCTCTGGGTCTCGTGAACAAGTAAAGCTAGTTGGGTCTCACACGATCACTGTTTCCGGAATCCATGTTGATTCCTACAGAGTAGATTCTGGGTTTCCAGAAACGACATGATACGCGAGCAAAAAACATGTTCTAAAATTCTACGACAGATCGACGTCAGAGATATAGATCTATAGTTTTGCGCATCCGCTCGACGACCCTTCTTGAAGATTGGGACTACCTGTGCTCTTTTCCAATCATTTGGAACCTTCCGTTCCTCTAGAGACTTCTGTGAACGTAATCCAAGACGGTTATTGTTCGTATCCACAGTCCTACCCAACGACCGAGCTACAGTTGTGTCCCGGAGGACCCGTGGCTCGCCGGCGGGGTATCTCTTAGAGCAGTGCAGCATCCCGCGTGTAGTGTAGTTGTGGCGTGTTTGGTAGGCGCAGCGCCGCGGTGATGGCCAGCTGTGCGCACAGCGCTTATTCCGTCCGGGCTAACAGTTGTGAAACACGATATGCGCTCCGACACGCACGCACGCAGCCGTTACGCGCCCCGCCGCCGGGGGAATACCAAGCGAGCAGGCGCGGGGGCGGCGGAGGCGGCGGCGGGGGCGGCTGCCGCCTCATTCACCAAACGTGGAAGCGGCTACAGTGGAGGAAAACAGTGACACAAGTCTCTTATCCCGCAAGGCTGGTGTGGACCGGTTCATTGGCCTAACAGGTAGCGTTGTTGGTAACTGCAGGATTTCCGTGAAATTCGGAATCCCTCTTAAATCTTCACAATTGAATGAATAGTTTTTTGTTGCAGCCAAATTTCAAATAGCGTGATCAATAATGAATGACCACGTTAAAAAAAATGGGTTAGGTGCGAAATCGAAAATATCGATGATTTTTGCCTGTTATGGCCATTGATACTGGCGAAATATCGGTCCTGGGCATTCCAAGACCATCGGGAATGTTTTAAATTCATGTCTAAAGTCGGATAAACAATGAAATACAATATTTTTGGGGAGATATAATGACAGATTTACAATTTTCTGATTTCTTTTCCTTTGCTTGTACTATGAAAGTGATGGTCTTGCTAAATGTCCTGATCCTAGGCTAACAAGAAGGACCCTCTAGATTTTGATGAGTAAGTATGCGAGTATCAAAATATATGACATAAATTCTATCACTTGAGCCTTGTCACGCAGTTATGCAGGGTCAGCCATCGTTAATCGGATTTGGCATGTTAATGGTGAAGGGGTGGCCGGATGCCCTTCCTGCCGCCACCCCGTATCCCCCGGGACGGAATTAGTGTACCCCAGCTGTCTGCGTGTAGTGTAATGCATGGAATAGTGCGAATGTGTTCAGATGTCTGCCAGCCGTGTAACTGAGGCGGAACGTGGGGACCAGCCCGGTATTCACCCAGCGGGATGTGGAAAACCGCCTCGTTAATCCGGGCGGATTCGATCCGGGGCCCGCGCCTACCCGAGTCCAGGAAGGAGCGCGTTAGCGCTCTCGGTTACCCTGGCGGGTTCAAAATATATGACATAAATGGCCGTATCTTTTGATTCCTCTGACTGACTAGCTTACAGTCCTTACACCGGATATAAATTTCTACTTGATACGTCTACTCGTTCTTGAAAAAAAAAAAAAAAAAAAAAAAAAAAACAGTCTTAACAGACGGACGGATGGATGGAAAGTCGGATAACAAATCACAAAATAAATTTACAAATTAACAATTTTAGGATATATCCTTTGGTTGTACTGTGGAACCTCGCTTCTTGCAAAATTTCATCATTATAGGTCAACAGGAGGTTCCCTGTAGGTTTTTATTAGAGTGCCTGCATAGAGAGAGAATGGCCAACGCCGCTACGGCGGCCATCTTTCTGCCAAAGTTCGGGCGGAACGTTCGAACGGGTGATAGCGGAGCGCAAAGTCCGCGGAAATACCTCTGTCACCGAGACAAAAACACGAAATGAAATTGCGAGAAATACTCAAGCAAACGTTTATCGAATGATTGGATGCTTACTGACCCCCTATTAGTACAATTTCATACAGTAAATGTGGAAACTATTCGGCACCTAGATCTTTATGTGCTGAAGCTCCTTTGGAAGCCAAATCACCGCAATAACAAGGGCACACACAAATATAAGCCCTGTGGGATTTGTTTTCCATCTCAAGTGCAAAATATAACCCACATTACGTCTGATAAAATAAAATCATAAGCAGTGCACCATTTGTGACATGCAAAACTGTTTGAAGACATGACAAAAAGTGCTCACAAGACGTTCTCAGAGACAGAAAGCTTTCCTGTATATAGGCTCTCTAGTTTTGATGAGTGAGTCTGCGAGTATCAAAATATGTGACGTAAATGGTCGTATCTTTCGACTGTACTGACTTAGAAGCTTCAGCTTTCTGCATCTCCAAGGAGTCGCAGACCTTAATACGTGGCATAAATTTCATGTTTAAACGTCTTTCTTTTCCTGAGAAACAGGGTCTTAAACGTTCAAATGGTTCAAATGGCTCTGAGCACTAATCGACTTAACTTCTGAGGTCACCAGTCCCCTAGAACTTAGAACTACTTTAACCTAAAGACATCACACACATCCATGCCCGAGGCAGGATTCGAACCTGCGACCGTCGCGGTCGCGCGGTTCCAGGCTGTAGCGCCTAGAACCGCTCGGCCACTCCGGCCAGCCTTAAACGTTCGGACAGACACACAGACAGACGGACAACGAAGTGATGCTATAAAATGTTCAGTTTTTATCGTCTGAGGTATGGAAACCTAAAAAGACTTTATAATAAAATGATCTAGAACCATGTTTGTAAAAGAATTGTATGATAACGACATAACGTAGCAACGACATAAAGTAGCATGTGCTTTGTTAGCACAATATCTATATCCCTGTCTCTCCCAGCGTTACTTTTGATGACTTCGCAGTTCACACAGAGGGAGTGTTGTTACCTGGTCCAAATCCCCAGCATGCGAAAGAGTTGGAAAGGAAATCGCCTCATGTTATGATATGAACTGGGATATCATCACGAATCTCTTTGGACTACATTTGTTCGAAGAGAAGATTCTGTGGATGAACGTGTTGGAGAAGTGGCCAATACCTCACTTCTAAGACAAGGGAATTATGGATTATATGTGTGAAGAGAAGCACGGAGCTCCAGCACAGTTTGCTATTCAGATGTGTGAGTTCCTTCATGAACAGTCTGAGGCCTGCTGGACTGGGCATGGATCGGTACCTCCAACGCTATTGAGGGCTCACCATAAATTCCGTACCTTACTATATCAGTAAACGTATTACGAGGAATAATCAAGTACCATGTTTCTCAACATCTCAACATCGGTACAAGACTGATGAACAATTGGGGAAGCCTTTCGAAACATAACTTCTTAGATGCTCCGCAAGATGTCAAGGGCGATATGAAGCTGCATAGATCTCTGTTAAAGGCACTAATGGTATGCACAGACAGATACGCCGAATACATAGTTTTTACATATAAGTATTCTAATATACAATATACTTAAAATTTTTGACCCAGGGGTACCGGGACTGCTAACACATTCTAGAGTGGAGAACCAGGATTCAATTTCCCGAGTTAGTCTTTCGAATTTCATAGAGAGGGACGATTTGTAATGAATGGAAGTACCACTTGAAAAGCTTATGTGCGCTACAGTTCGTAGCAATCTGTTGCGATCTAATGATGCTCAGTATGCCTCACTCCTCAAGGACAAAGTGGGAATAAATATCGAGAGGATAATTTATCTTACGGAAAGGCGGAGTCATTGGTAGTAAAAGGGGTAGAGAGCACACAAGTAGTTAAGTAGGGCATTTACTACATGGCCAAGGCAGAAAATGCTGTATGTGAGGGAGAGAGGCACATAGTCACAGTCAAATAAAACATGAAAATGTCAATAAAATTGCAAATTAAGAGCATTAAGCAAATCCCGATGCAACGAAGTTTAAAGAATTTCACGTAAATTATTTACGAAAGCGATGAAACCCCTGGAAACCAAGAAAAACAAAACTGATAAAGTTACTTTAGTTTTTGGCACAATACTTGGCAAGTCTGGGAACCCTGCCCGCTACTCTGCATGCAAGCTGATGACGCCAGCAGACACAGAAACAGAATACCCTACTAGCTGCACGTTCTGCTAGGTTCACCAACAGTAACGTTGGACAGCGTTCGCCCAAGTTCAGAGAGAAAGAAAACTATAAGACTGCAGTTTTTCACATTTTATGTGAGAGATGATTGAAGGAGATGAAATATATTCGTTTTACACTGTGAAACAATATCACTGATATCTGTATGCGTCACGAGTTGAGTGCTGTAACGCGAACATTAAATTTACGTATGAGGAGTATATACTGATGTGACAAAAGTCGTGAGATTGTGATATGCACATGTTCAGATAGCGGTAGCATCGTGTGCACAAGATACAAAAGGGCATTGCATTGGTGGATCTGTTATTTGTACTCAGGTGAATCGCATGACAAGGTTTCCGAGGTAATTAACGACTTTGAACGCGGAATGGTAGCTGCAGCTAGACGCATGGGACTTCCATCGTTATGGAATTCAATATTCCGAGATACACAATGTCAAGAGTGGGCCGAGAATACCAAATTTAAGGCACTACTTCTTACCACAGACAACGCAGTGGCCGATGGCCTTCACTTAACGACCGAGAGCATTAGGACAGTGCGGCGAAATTTGGCGTAGCAGTTGACCGACGCACCTCCTTTGGATAAAAGCACGATATCGTCTGCAGCCTCTCTCCTGGGGTCCGCAGCTGGTGGTCTATTGGCTAGCGTTGCTGCGTCTGGATCACGGGGTCCCGAGTTCGATTCCCGCCTGATTTCCGTGTTGGGAATTTTCTCCTCCGGGGGACTGGGAGTTTGTGTTGTCCTTATCATTTCATCATCATTCGTGAAAGTGGCGAGAGTGGACTGTGTAACGATTGGGAATTTGTACGGGTGCTGATAACGGCGCAGTTAAGCGCACGACAAACCAAACATCACCATCATCATCTCTCCTGGGCTCGTGACCATATGGATTGGATCCTGGACGACAGGGTTTTCCTGTCTGGTCAGATTAGTACCGATTTTAGTTGGTATGAACTGATGGTTGAGTTCGTGTGGGGGGCAGACACAAGGAAACGAAGCCATGGAACCAAGTTATCAAGGCACTGTGCAAGCTGGTGTTGTTTCCTTAATGGTATGGGCTGTGTTTGCATGGAATGGGCTGCGTCGTCGTTATGTTCGGTTACTTATAGACCATTTACAGCCATTCATGTTCCCAAATAACAATGAAATGTTTGTGGATTATAATGCGCTATGTAACCGGGCCACAATTGTTCGCGACTGGCTGGAACAACTTTCTGGACAAGTCGAGCGAATGATTTGGCTAACCGAATCACTCGTCCTGAATGGTATCGAACATTTATGGGACATAATCGAGAGGTCACTTCGAGTACAGAATCCTGAACTGGCAATGGCTTGAACAACTTTCTGAACAAGTCGAGCGAATGATTTGGCTAACCGAATCACTCGTCCTGAATGACATCGAACATTTATGGGACATAATCAAGAGGTCACTTCGAGTACAGAATCCTGAACTGGCAATGCTTTCGCAATTGTGGACGGCTATAGAAGCAGCATTTCTCAATATTTATGCAGGGGACTTTCAACAACTTGTCGAGTCCATACCACGTCGAGTTGCTGTTCTAGGCAGGGCGAAAGGAGGTCCGACACCATATTAGGAGGTGTCCCATAACTTTTGTCACCTGAGACATAAGACACTGTTCGTCAGTCCGATGATTCTTCAATAAAACGTTGCTGGATGTGTGAGCGCGTCTTCAAGTCGTTTTGTAGACAAACGTGTTGGGCACTTGCAACAGTGGCCGAAACGTATGTTCACGAAACTACATGAAAACTCGTTCACATATCCAGAAATTTTTATTGAAGGTGGTAACCGCTTCGAAAGCTTATGCTTCCACTATGTGGGGATCTTCTGCGATTAGAGCAGTATCTCACAAATGTTCGGCACGCTACATGAACTTCTTGCAAGCAGCTACCTACAAAGCATTGATCCCGCACTGAGACACGAGCTCAACGGGAATTTTTCATCAGCAGTGAAATGCGTAACTCTTCGGCTTTTGGCATTAATTTAAGAAAAAAGTACATATTTATTTATTTAATTTATTTATTTTTGTTGACTCTCAGGTGTCGGGAGGAGATAATGTTAGCACCAGATGTCACAACGTCTATTCGAAATGATGATTATTATTAATAATAAAGGCAAAAGGGATACTTGATACATCGAGAAATGACTAGGGAATTCGTGAAGTACCGTGGAACCAACGTCGTAGTAGCAAGAAGTAGACCTATCGGCGGAGATAATCCTTTATATTCCGTCGGAGGAAGTCAGCCAGCTGTTGCATTAACCGTGAGGGTGTTTAAATTGCGCAGTGGGTAATCGCCTGACACAAAGTGAGTAAATTATCAGTACAAATAATCCACACTTCACTGACGGAGTGCGTTATACAACCAGACGAAGGCAAACAAAATGCATCTAAAAATCTCTAATAAATCAAATTTCTTTGTCAGTTCGGGAACAAAGTCAATTGTTACATCTGATGTTTTCAAGTATTTGAGAACTACAGCTAATCGACGAAACTTTTCCGCAGGCATAACGGTCAATTCTACAGGAGCGTACACAGCCGGATAGAGATAGGTGCGATGTGGCAGCTTTCCTTCTAAAAGCCAAGTTTCCCTCTTTTGCTACTGTCCTTTTATATATATTTGACGATGCTCGTGCTAATTTTGTGTTTAACATTTGACGATGCCACTATGGCTGCACTATATTAGGACATGTTTTTATAGAACAGATCTGAAGATGGTCATTATACACCGAAACCGGTAGTCTGGTGACAAAAAATTTGGGGCTACAGACGTAAAGGACATTTATCTGGCTTGTATTAAATTTTATATTACACACATTTCAACATATGGCTATAGATGTTTTATACTGTGTTTTATACTGTATTATTATGTTGGAAATACTAAAAATGTTTGTGGCCAGTTTGAACTTTATAGTACTATAATGTTTGCTATGTTGTGCAAATGCGCATATTTTCATTTCCTTGCTTTTAATGAATGTTAATGCGTCAACACTGTCTATCTTACATTATGCTTGGTTTTTCTCCATAATACGTTTTAGGGCCTATCTTAGGTTTTATATTGCTTAAAAGAGGCACTACTGAAATAGCCTATTGTAGGCGCCTAAAATGCACATTTTAAGACCTAAAAATCGTTAGTAAGTAATCAGCAGGCAGTCAAACTTAAATACGAATTATGCTAAACATTTCAATCTCACTTTAGATACATCTTGCTCTGAAGTGCTCGAGGACTTCTGGACGGTCCCGGCGCAGCCTCGGCGGCTGTTACGTGATTAGACATGTAGGTGGCGTCCCTCACTCGAACGCAGAGCACGCACCAGCTGTGTTGTTCGCATCAGGTACGTGACCTGCGTCCGCGTAAAATCCATTTCTTACACAGCACAAGATCCCACTTAAAAATACCGTTCAGTGAAATATTGTGTCAGTGTGAGAAGAAATCCAATATCCATACAGTGAAGAAAAAAGTTCCCGGGGTAATAATCTACTCACAAGCATAATCTTCACGTTCCAATGCGCAACAAAATTGAAGTCTGCATGTTCCTACTATCCCATTAAATAAATGCCATTTTATTGAATAAATTACTTGAAGTGGTTGTATTTCTTTAGACATAAAAATGGGATTGATAATTATAAAAGACTACCCAGAATAACGAAAAAATATTTTTTGATTACCCTTTGTAATGTAACGATTTTTGTGCTCGAAATTCACATATGGTCACATATTTTTCTTTAACGTACAGTTTCGGCACGATGGGACTTTACTACAAACCGCAATATAAAAACACGTGTAACTAGAGTTAAAAGTAATTCTGGTTTTCAGTTTCAACAAAGATATAAACATGAAAATGTCTCTTCATTACATACGAATTGTGAATCCACTGACTTATATTTCTCATTAAAGTGTTTAAAACGAGTTTTTCTCCCCTGAATTGCCTATTGTACCTCTTGGTGAAGTGATCACCAGTAATCTTCCATAATACCGGTATTCCAAAAGTCCTGATAGCGTCTTTGCATCATTTTGATATATTGATGAAATCTCTCTGTTCCTTACTAACGTCGGTCAAATTTTCAGGGAAAAAGCAAACTAACTATCCAAAATGGGAATCCTTTCATCAGAATACGTAACTTCAACTTTCCCGGCATAATATGCACGACAGGAATCTAATGTGGGTTCCTTTTGTTGCCTGAGAAGTTAGTAATATGCTCTTGGAGTCATACCCTAGCCTCCCTGTCATTCACAGTAGTTTTTGAATCTAAGATGGAAACGCACATCATTTCTATCGTGATCACAACGATTATTTTCGGAATGAGATGTGTACCTTCTTCACGAAACCTGCAGTGCATCCTCAGGTTTCGTAGTCAAAAACTAACTACAAAAGTGCTAAAAGCTGTCAAGATAATTTTTACAATCACGACTATTTGTCACACTAAATACGTCCACTAAAATCTGGAAAAGGGAAGTTACGTAATTACATACCGAACACCTGTATGTAAAGAAGACTAATCAAAGAGTTTGTTATAATGGTTGCGATACATATTACCGAGTGCAAATAGCGCCATAGAAACAAATTCTTCGTTATGACACTATGATTCAGCGTACTAAAAATTGCAGGAATAAGCCACATTCATAAAAAAAGAAAGAAAGAAATCTCCTGGGAAAATCATGAAATCTTACAAGCTTTCGTTCAGCGAGAACTACTTCCCTAGTCAGTTTCTCCTTAGTAGTAAGTGGCGAGCCAATTCGTAATTGTAAACTATTAATGATGAATAGAGTACCTCCACTTGCAATTAACATATCTGTTGGCAAATTACGACCAACTTCGGCATCCAGAGTAGCCATTATCAAGTAGTGACTTGTTCCTTACCATACTCTTCTAATTGCAACATTAGCTGCCGTTTTCATCATTAACTACATTGCTCCCTCTTCATGCGTTGGCACCTCACACGCCTTTCTTTAAAGTACTTTCACAATTACGTGGCAGTCTGAATGTGCTGCTTACAGGGATCGTCGCTGTGAGCATGTGATGGGGCTCGGCAGTGGAAAGTGTTGCCTGATGCCACATTTACGTGCTCATCACACAAAAGATATCCAGATTGATGTAAGCCTTACATTGCCTTAACCCAGAAAATTGCTGACCATAGTAACAGAAAAAGCTCTGTGATCTCAAGACTTTATTTAATACAAATAAAAGCAGTTCTCGTTAGTCATTTGTCATACAAAATTAATTAAGTTTCGTATGACACATAAACATTTCTGTTCAGAAGCACCTGCTTTACAACCGAACGCCGTCACACTAAAATCACAAATGAATTATGCATAAGAAACCGGTCATAGATATTATTTAATGAGGATCGGCTGACCGTAACTGCTGTAGAGCAATAAAAAAGGAGGAAACAAATCAATACTTTTAAACACCGGGTTTATTTTCCCTAACTTGTTTCACAAGCAAAGTGAATATTTTCTGGAAATGCATCTATGAACAGTTTCTTATTTAATAATCAGATAAGAGGCAAATAAATTGTCTCTGAAAAATGTAATAAATCAAATTCCACTATGGAATATACGTTATGTGCCAAAAAGTACAATAAATGATTGAGCGAAGCCTACCTGGGGCAGACTGCTCAGCTAACAGGTGGTGGATACCTCTAGTTGAACAGAAGATTGCGCGGAACCGTGACTGGCTTTTAAAAATATGTGCAGATCGCAAACATAAGTTAAAACCGGATCCAATATCCGAGCAAGTAAGGACACCGAAAAAGCAACGCAAGTTTCGAAACTTCCTCGCAAATTGTGAGCTACTCAGAGCAAAAGCAGCGCTAGTGCTAAAAAGCGACACTTATTGGATCGATTCAGCAAAACCTGCGCCAGGTTGCGAAAAGGCGGCTCTGTTGCTCGATGTTAGCTCTTGGCCACGCGTGCCGCACCGTTTCCTCGACTGCTTCTGAACCCTTACCGGTTGGTGCGAAGAATTCACAACTTCAGTTAGCCACAGAGACGACCAATAATTGCTCTCAACAAGGTGAGATGCAGGAGGACCCACAGTACGCACATTAACTGCCAAGAGGTTAGTACATTGTATTTTGCTGTTTCGCGACTCATTGCTTCAGATATTGACCCTTCCGATTGGCTGACATCAAACGGACAGTTGGCTTCTGTAATTTAACCCACACTGAACACGGCACAATGCCGGTTTCGCGATTTCAAACCGCCGACGGGAAATGCAGATTTATCACAACAGAAGTGCTCAGGGGACCTGTGGTCACCCTGCTGTATCTTTCAATAGAGTGCTGCCTCGCTCACAACGGAAAGGGCGTGTCCACAACACTTCCGCGAACCAGCAACTCATTAGGCTTTAGCCGTCCCGCGTTCACAGCGCCACGACCACCCAGGTTCGTCACTGCACCCTCTCAGGACTGCCTCAGGGAATTTCACGAATCTTACACCAAAAACTGCTAACGATGTATTTTCCTCCAGGACAGTTAAGAACATTAAGCTGCCAGTTTTACTTATTATCACAAAGCGGTATATATGCTGGTACTGTCACAAGTCAACTCACTGGGTGCAGGCTGTGTAAACGACAAAGCGAATAATTAGCTATTAGAACTAAGGATACTTGAAAAAATAAGTATCAGTCAATGCTGATATAACCCACTGCGATTACGAACAGTACTAATTCAAGCGCAGATCTATTTTATCCTTAGGCTCCACCATCAAGTGCAACGAAATGATGTGCTCCGAAGTGATGATGTTCTTTATAAGAACTGACGAATGTAAAACCGCATGCTGATCGATAACATACCGTTGCCAATAAAGGTTTCCTTTGGTTTTGCGTAAAGTGAGCAGCCAAAAGCTGCTTGACGAGTGGTCCCATTTTAGGATGTGGTGTGTAGGATGCGACAGTATTTCTGCTAGATATGTCGTGTGGCGCGAGTGCAGACACGATGTTTGGGAGGTCTGTTATAGAAAAATGGTTCAAATGGCTCTGAGCACTATGGGACTTAACATCTGATGTCATCAGTCCCCTGGAACTTAGAACTACTTAAACCTAACTAACCTAAGGACATCACACACATCCATGCCCGAGGCAGGATTCGAAGCTGCGACCGTAGCGGTCACGCGGTTCCAGACTGAAGCGCCTAGAACCGCTCGGGCAAAACGGCCGGCTGTCATAAAATGGCTCTGAGCACTATGGGACTTAACATCTATGGTCATCAGTCCCCTAGAACTTAGAACTACTTAAACCTAACTAACCTAAGAACATCACACAACACCCAGTCATCACGAGGCAGAGAAAATCCCTGACCCCGACGGGAATCGAACGCGGGAACGACCGGCTGTTATAGACAGGTGCGTAATGAACATGGCGGCACTTCATGAGTTAACCAGTACCAACACCACACCGGAGATTACACAAGACTTGTGGTTTCCCAGGTGTGTCTAGGGCGGATCTTCAGTTTGGCACAGACAATTTTTCCGCAGATATAAGCCGCCGCTCTGGACAATCACAAATATCTGCCGAACGGATGTCAAGTCGCCTCCGCAGAGCCATACGGGGGGACAGGTAGACACCAAACTTATCGAGAAAGAGTAGACTAATGAATCTATCCGAATTCCGTAACTTGCCTTACAACTGGAAGGGTGCGTACATGTACGACGGCATGTTGAAACGTAAAAACACCGAATATATTATGTGAAAACTCTTTAGAGTTTTTAAAGAAAACCCATGTTATTAATATTCTACAACTTTTTTCTTCATATCTACATATTTGTTTCCGAACATGGTCACCGTGGCGACGAACAGATTTCTCCAACGAGAGACCAGTTTGTTGATAGATCACGGTAGAATGTTTGACTTTGTTGACGGAGCCATAACCTCACCTCTGCTTGCACCGCTTCGTCGCTATCAGAGTGACATCCTTGGTGGTGTTCTTTAAATTTTGGAGACACATGAAATCAGATAGGGGGCCAAGTCGGGACTGTACGGAGGATGATCGGCGATAGTGAATCCTAGATGCCGGACTGCTGCAAAAGTCGCAGCGCTCGCGTGTGGTTTGCCATTGCCCTGCTGAAGGAGAAGGTGCTCCACGTATGGACGAACTCTTAGAATGCGTGGCTGGCCTACAGCACGCCCTTTCTCTCACACCGACATCGTTGCGTTCCACAGCCCCACGTTACACGGCGACAGATGGCTGCAAGCATTTAGAAGAAATGTGCAAATAATAACTGTGTAGAATGTTAATAACGTTTGATTTACTTAAGAAGCTTTAAGACCTTTCACGTAAAAAATTTCGGAGGCGTTACATTTCGGCACGCTCTCTTATTTGGATAGACGAATCCTCTGTATTCTGTTGAGCTACAAATGGTTGCGAGAGGTTTTATTCCCGTTTTAACTCTTCGAATCAGTTCTCCCCAACATTGACTTGTTTGTGAGTAAGTGAGATTAGTAGAAACAGGTTCTTACATTCGCCTGAACAGTGTCGGCTCTGGTTGCGAACAAAAGAGTGGCGAGGAGAACAGTAAAAGACCAGTATTCGTCCAGAACAAAATTATGCAATCACAAAAAGGTGAAATGGACATTGCTGAGAATTCTTCCGGGTTGTATGGCCGTGGTCCATGGAACTCTTCAACGGCTGTACAGAGAAGCCATCGAAATACATGGAGATAATTTTAACGGAAAGGAAGAAGCCATGAAACTCAGTGATAGATAGATTGTGGCGCTACAGAATCGATGAGAAGGTTTTATCTTTGATGTACTATAATCGATAGTTAAAAAATTTTTATCTTTGACAAGGTTTATCTCTGCTATCACGTGAAATCCAGACCACGCCCACTTTCCACGGTATTTAGGCCGCTCTTCGACGTCCGACTCGTCAGTCGGCAAGACTCAGCACAGTCAGGAGTACCTCCGAAGATGTCCTACGTAGCCTTGGACGAAACGTCAGGGATTGAAGAGTTCCATGGACCATGGCCATAAAACCCGGAAGAATTATCAGCAGCTGAAACATCCGGTCGTGAAAGCTTTCATTGTAGGCGTTCTTGTCAGGTAAAAACATCTTCTGAATAAAAAAATGCTTGCAACTGAAGCTCGTTATACACCGATACTTCGTTTTCTTTAGACGCTTCTTCCGCAACTTCCTGTGAGTTGGACATTATTTCTTAAAATTTCGTAATAAATTGTAACAACACTCCGTATGAAACTTCCTGGCAGATTAAAACTGTGTGCCAGACCGAGACTCGAACTCGGGACCTTTTGCAATTCACGAGCAAGTGTTCTACCCACTGAGCTACCCAAGCACGACTCACGACCCGTCCTCACAGCTTTACTTCTGCCAGTACCTCGTCTCCGACCTTCCAAACTTTACAGAAGCTCTCCTGTGAACCTGCAACTGGCAGAAGTAAAGCTGTGAGGACGGGGCGTGAGTAGTGCTTGGGTAGCTCAGTTGGTAGAGCACTTGCTCGCGTATCGCCAAAGGTTCCGAGTTCGAGTCTCGGTGTGGCACAAAGTTTTAATCTGCCAGGAAGTTTCATATCAGCGCACACTCCGCTGCAGAGTGAAAACCTCATTCTGAATACTTCGTATCTTAAAAGTGCCACTTTCCTACAACATGGAATGCTGATGTGTTGTGGGGACTGGGCAAGAGATAAACACTGATCTTTCGCTAAATGTGGAGGTCGGACACTGTCGGCATGAACAGTTTGTGCACCGCGCGCAGTTCGGGTGCTGAGCGAGGCCGATCGACGGTCTGCTGTGAGCCACATCGCTGCCGATTGGGAAGTAGGGGCATCGTTTCTAGCTGGACTGTAAGGACAAAGATACTCTGGATAGGGTTTAAAATCCGACGAGCGACGTCGCATCCAGTGGTTACCAACGATTTTTTGGCCACTCCTCGTATGTAACAGGTCCTGTTGTATCTCTAAAAGAGTTAATTTTTTCCAGTTTATTAACGCTGGCAAACGGCTTCGAAATTAACCACAATATTGACAGAGCCGAAAACGACAGAGGCGCCGTGGGAACCGTTTAAGGCTACAGTGTAGGACGATATGTGCCTTTGTGATTGGCTGTACCCGGAAGGCCGGAGGGCGGAACGTGTTCTCTAATCGACAAGTTAATTGCATCGACCACTTTCCGCATTACGAGGGGAACGTCCCCAATCAGGCCGGCGGACGGCGAGTTTTAATTTAGGCGGCACCCCAGCCATCCACCACACGACCGACGCCTGCCGACCGTGACGCCTGCGTCCGCCAAAGTCTTTTACGGCCAGACTTACGCGCCGACTAACGAAGTTTGCATACCGGCCTGATCTTCCCTTTATCCCTCTTCCCTTTACTACGCCGGCGTTACATTCTATTTTACGAAATGAGTTCCGTGTTACTCTGCTTTATGAGCGACCGTTATTGTCTTCCGAGACAGAAAACAGTCGTCTAAGACGAGTTTGACCAAAAGTTTCTCACGGCTTTATTGATTTACCGCTCTGGCGGTAGAGTAATAAGCGATTGGATATTACAGCGTCGCTCCATCCTCCCTCCTCAAAATGAAGGAAATAGCTGTGAATTTCTAATCACTCTCACCCGATTTTTTTTCTACGTTTCGTCCGTCTTCTGATTGGCTTGATGCGAACGGCCACGATTTCCGCTCCTGTGCCAACTTCTTCATCCCAGAGCTACACTTACACCCAATACCCTCGATATTTTGTGTATACACTGTCCAGGTACATTAACGTGGCCAGCCGTCAAAAGCCTGAATAACAGCCTTTTGCAGCGTAGACGTGCACGAAGAGAATCAGTGACGTTCTTGAAACTACTGGCGAGGATGTGGAGCCATGCCGATTCCAGTCCCGTGTCAGCCGCATTGTTTTCCTCGGTTGAGGTTCAAATGGCTCTGAGCACTATGGGACTTAACATCTGTGGTCATCAGTTCAAGGAGAACTTAAAACTACTTAAACGTAGCTAACCTAAGGACATCCCACACATCCACGCCCGAGGCAGGATTCGAACCGGCGACCGTAGCAGTCGCACGCTTCCGGACTGAGCGCCTGGAACCGCTCGGCCAGCACGGCCGGCCCTCGGTTGAGGATCCAGCCCGAGGATCCAGCCCGGTCGAAGTGGTCCCAAAGATTCTCGATTGGACTTTAATCTGGGGCAAGGGGAGTACGCTAAACTCACCCCTGTGCTGTTCGAACTAGACGCGTAGCCTGCAAGATCTATGATAAGCTACATTGTCCTGTCGGTAGATGGCATCACGCCGTGGGATCGCAAACTGGATGTAGAGGTGGGCATGGTCCCGAATGATAGATGCACACTTGTTCTGATCCATTGCGCCTTCTAGAATAACTTGATCACCCAGGGCATGCTACGAAAACATTCCCCAGACCACAACGTTTCCTCCTCCGGCCTGGACTCTTCCGACTGTTGTTGCAAGGTGTTTCCCTTCAGACGTTTCACGCCGATGAAGCACAAAGCGTGATACTCTAAAAAGCGCATCTTTCGCCACTTAGTGGACGTCCAGTTAATAACAGCGTTCAGATTCCAGCCTTCCTCGCCGACGAACATCAGTGAAAATTGCAGCCGGCCGGTGTGGCCGTGCGGTTCTAGGCGCGTCAGTCTGGAACCGCGTGGCCGCTACGGTCGCAGGTTCGAATCCTGCCTCGGGCATGGATGTGTGTGATGTCCTTAGGTTAGTTAGGTTTAAGTAGTTCTAAGTTCTAGGGGACTGAAGACCTCAGCAGTTAACTCCCATAGTGCTCAGAGCCATTTGAACCATTTTTTTTTTGAAAATTGTAGCTTGTGACAAGACGTTTGCTGGGGAGGCCCATACGAAGCAACGTTCGCTGAACGGTTGTTAAGGGGACCACACCGTGGTTCAGGTCGAAAAAAATCGATTTTCGGTTTTCATCATACTTCGATAGATTAAGGTTTTCATTTAAGTACTCTGAAAAGGATTTTGCTGAAAAAAATTTTTTTCGAGCATTTAAAGAGCATTTTCCTACCACGTGTGTTTATGTGCCACGCCCACTTTTCTGTCACCCACTGTCAACGCTAAGCCATATGGAGATGCCATTATTAGCAAAATAGAACGTGTAGGCCATGTTCAAAAACGTTTGGGAACAAGGCTGATAAAACTAATTGTTGACGTGAGAGGAAAAAAATTAGAACATGGAAAATTGTTGACCGGACAGGGTCGGTTAACTAAAACTGAAATACAAAGCTTGCAGGTATACTATGGGCAGGCAATCAGGAGAAACAAAGAAAATCTGGAGGTAATGAAGAGAGATGTTTGGGCCATATTCTTCCATAAGTCCTCTACTGATGATAAGCCATGTCACGGATTGTGTCCATCAGGAGAAAATTCGTGGTGCAAATACAATAGGGCTGAGGCAACTGGAGAATCTTATTATCACCAGCATTCTCTTCATGCTGCTGTTATTACAGCAATTAAACCTATTTCCAGAGACTTGGCTCACCTTGACCTTCTAAGGAAATGTCTGCATGGGCAGACACAGAACCCAAATGAATGTTTCAACAGCATAATTTGGAACTGCCTTCCTAAAACTGTATTTGTAGGCATGTTTACAATGAAACTAGGAGTTCATGATGCTGTTATTACATTCAATTGTGGTAATATTGGAAAGTGTTGTGTACTGAAAAAGCTGGGAATTAATCCTGGTGAAAATATGATCGCTTTGCTGCAATATTGCGATAAAATGAGGATAGCTGATGCAGACAGGTCTGCATCTAATATGGCAAAGAAAGCAAGACAAACATTCACAAAGGTGAAAAAGAAGCTGGAAGACCTGCTAGAGGCCAAAGAAGGGCCATCATATGCAGCAGGACAGTTTTAATTAACTCTAAGTAACAAATTTCAAAAGTTTTTTCTTTAAAGTCAATTTCATGCAAACTAAAGTTTTCAGATAAATGAATGAGATTTTCAGAGACTCTGCATAAAATAAAAAGCCACCTCTGGTACTACATTGATTAGTATTCCCCCATTAGGAAGTTCACAAAAAATATTTTCTGCAGAAAAAACTTAATGTTTTTTGTCAATAAATTTAAAAAAGTATTTCTTATAAATTTAAAAATTGATAAAGTAGATTTTAGTACAGTTGATTCTATTAGCATCATGTAACATATAGTAAAAATATTAAGGTCCTGCATCAAATAGTTTTTTTTCAGAAATGGGTCAAATACTTGCCTAAATTAACATAGGTTAGATAGGCAGGGTGTGGTCCCCTTAAGGACACACTGTCGGTAGTTCGTTGGTTGATCTCGGCGGTCAGTTTCTCAACAGCTTATGTCTGTTCACCCGTTCACATCCCCGCAGCCGTCGTTCCCCCCCTGTTATCTAAGGACCGTGGATGACCACAGTTGCATCTGCGCCAGTTGTGGACACCGCTGTTTTGCCATTCACCGTATACTTTAAGCACGGCGGCACACCGAACAGTTTACAAACCTAGCTGTTTTAGAAATGCCTTTGGCCTAAAGCCAATGATAATATCCTTTTGGGCGTGAGATAAAAGTCTCCGTTTCTGCAGTACGATAACATCTGCACCTTTTTTCTGTGTCTCCCTGATATGCTTTATATGCCCTCCACTGCTAGTGCTGCCACCTTCCGTCTGCGAGTCCTTATTGCACGCTGACGTCGAACATAGTTGGTGGTCACATTAATTTGGGTGTTCCATGTATTTGTAGTCGAACCTCTCTTTTCCCTTACAGTTTTTGCCATTTACAGCTCCCTCTTGCTTCCTGGAAATTATTGTCTCACATCTCAACTCCTGTAAACCTTCTTCCAGTCAGTGATTCTCACATTTTCCTTCACCAAGCCGATTCTCATTTTTTATCGACCTACCTAATTTTCAACATCTCAGATGCTTACAGTCTCTCTTTTCCTCTCCTCCCACAGTCCATGTTTCACTATCCTGTACTCCATACGTACATCATAAGACATTTCTTCCCCAAATTAAACCCGTGTACGATATCAGATTGCTTTTAGTTAGGAATGTCTTGTTTAATTCCTCTAATCTGATTGTTATATCGTTTTTTCTTCCGTTATCAGTTACTTTGCTTCAAAGGTAACAGAATTCATTCACTTCGTCCACTAAGTGATCTTCAGTTTTGATACTAATTGAAAATTTACCGTTAATCTCATTTCAGTTACTCCTCATTACGTTCGTATTTCCTTGGTTTACTCTCATTAGGCATTCAATGGTTAGTTTCAGTCGTTCATTCCTGGACAACGGGAAGAGGTGCTTTTTAAAGGCCACTCTAACATTCTTCCTTTCATTCTCCGTCTGTTATTATATGGTTCTGTTAATCCTAGTCCCTAAATTTTTTTGTTCTTTTGCCACTGTGTGGACTTCCTTTCTATGCGTTGGGGCGAACAATCTTATAAATAAAGTTATCGTCGAGGGTGAACAAAAATCTCAGTATAGGTGAATCCATTTTTTTTATTAATTACCTTTGCATGTATGCGACTGCACATTAGCCATTTCTTCTAAATATTAATGTTTAATGTTTACACATGCCACAATCTCTCTTAAACTTGCACCTAATGCCGGATCATAGTTTTCATTCATTAAATTTCTTTTAATGGTGAATGAGTAGACGAATAGTTCTTACCTGTTTGCGTGACACACTAGAACCAACTATGTTTCTTTATTAACTCCATTTTCAGGAAAAAAGAAGAGACAAGAAATGGAAGTCACAAAGGAATTATTGTTATTACAATCTGCGCAGGTAATCGCAGATTATATTTACTAACTTCGAATAGCTTTATTTCCTTCAAAATTACTAATTTTGAATCATAAATCCGTCTGAGGTGGAAAATAATTACCTCGTATTCCTGATCTGACTTCATGCGATCTATTCTTGTAAAATCATGTGCCAAGATTTGCTTACGAGGGTCTTATCGAAACTAAAGAAAGCCCCCTGGCAAGAGCTCTCGCTGCCTGTGACTCTGTTCGAACGAAACTGGGTTTATGTAACCGGGTACAGCAAAAGTTTGTTGTGTATGTCTGTAGGGAAGGTAGAAGATGGCACTTTGGATGGCTATTCTGAATGTTGTACCTTGGTTCAAATGATTCATATGGCTCTGAGCACTATGGGACTTAACATCTGAGGTCATCAGTCACCTATAACTTAGAACTACTTAAACCTAACTAACCTAAGGACAGCACACACATCCATGCCAGAGGCAGGATTCGAACCTGCGACCGTAGTGGACGTGAGGTTCCAGACTGCAGCGCCTAGAACCGCTCGGCCACAGCGGCCGGCCGTTGTACCTTGTGCCACTTGTGGTCACAAGTGAAGTTATTAACAAAGATATAAAAATAGGTTTTCACCGTCGTTAACAAATCAAAAGGTAAAGTTGAGGTTTTCTCATTTCTGCTTATAACATTCCACGCAAGACTACTGCTTATAACTCAGTCGTGTCCGGACCTGGGTTTTTCGTCACAAATTGATACATTTGCTTTTGTCTTCTATCTTTGAGAGCCTTTTATCACTTGAACCGTGAGAAAATAAGAGAAGAAACTAAAAGTGTTTTTATGAGGTGCTAAAGAAAGGTCTTCAATTTTGATCATATACAAAAATACAAAATGTAGAGATGCTAAAATGATTTCTTGAGAAATTATGTTTATGGTTAGCTCTTACCAGGAGAAGAGGCGAGTTAGTGGATGTATGTTAAGTTATACAGGCGTAGTTAAACTGCCGTTGAAAGGAGCAGAGCAAGTTACATCTACATCTATACTCCGCAAGCCACCTGACGGTGTGTGGCGGAGGGTACCTTGAGTACCACTATCGGTTCTCCCTTCTGTTCCAGTCTCGTATTGTTCTTGGAAAGAAGGATTGTCGATATGCCTCTGTATGGGCTCTAATCTCTCTGATTTTATCCTCATGGTCTCTTCGCGAGATATACGTAGGAGGGAGCAATATACAGCTTGACTCCACGGTGAAGGTATGTTCTCGAAACTTCATCAAAAGCCCGTACCGAGCTACTGAGCGTCTCTCCTGCAGAGTCTTCCACTGGAGTTTATCTATCATCTCCGTAACGCTTTCGCGATTACTAAATGATCCTGTAACGAAGCGCGCTGCTCTCCGTTGGATCTATCTCTTCTGTTAACCCTGTCTGGCACGGATCCCACACTGAGCAGTATTCAATCAGTGGGCGAACAAGCGTACTGTAACCTACCTCGGCTTGCATTTCCTTAGGATTCTTCCAATGAATCTCAGTCTGGCATCTGCTTTACCGACGATCAACTTTATATGATCATTCCATTTTAAACATAAAAACGGAAAAAGATTTGCGAGGTAAGACGAATTATGATAAATTCTAGTTATTTAGGTACAGTCAACTGTCATCAACCCGAAGATTTGTTTGAATGAAACAGAGCTTTACTAGGCACGGTCTTGTTGTAGGTGGTATGTCACTGCCTTCCTCCCAAAGTTGGTAGAACTTACTTACCAAGCCTGTTATAGGACAGGCCTACAGTTAAATGCGGACCCTGAACCACGCTTTTGCTGGGCACTTTTCGTATTAGCGGACATTCGCAGAGGTGAAAGAAGTTATGAAGGCCTAATACTGACCGAGACTCGAACTCGAGACTTTTGAATCCGTAATCTGGCACTTTGCCACTGAATCATCGAACACGTAAAATTATTTATTGTTGTAGTCATCGGTGATGGAAAGATTAATATATGATAGGAAGAGATGGAGGACTACACGAAGGAAGACCGAACGCTATAAAACAAACTGTACAAAAGCCGATCTTAGCCGTGGGTCTCATGGTAATAAAAAGGTCAGCATCCAGTGTAAATAAATAGTAGTAGAACATCTGCAACGACTTGTTTTCGTTCAAAGTTGAGTAAAAATGAGGTGCGCTTTTGGTAGCGGGAAAAGCGAGTATCGTTCTGGCCGTGGTATTTGTTTCAGGCCTGGCGTGTCGCGGCTGTCCGTTGCATATCCACTCCGGGACTGCCGACTCGTCCCATGTTTGATAAGGACGACCGCTCTCCAGTGTTGTTTGTGTTTGTGGGATGCTTCTGGAGACGGAAGTTATAAATTACGAGCTGCGAAGGTAGTCTCCACCCAATTAAGTCATTAACAACGCGGTCGCCTCTGCGTCCAGCAAACTCGTCGATCAAATGCAACATCCATCACGGGGCGAGCGCGGACCACTATCAGCTAATGGTTTTTCACTCGAGTAATTAGCCGCAGACAATACGACGAACGAGAGCTCGCGCGCGCCCGGTATCGATAGTCGAGTCGAGGGTAGCCGAGGCGAGGTGCGGCGCGGCGTTATCGGCCATCTTAATGAGTGGCTCTGGCCGCGTCGACGTCGTCGCCTGCGTAGAACTGTGCCCGATGATGGATGGGCCGCTGGGCAGCGCCAGGTAGCGGAAACGAAGGGCCCGTCTCGCTTTCGGTTTCGTAGAGTGCGCTCATCAAGACCGGCGACACGCTTTTAGCAATCGTTTATAGCTTCTGGCACGGCCCGTGTTACAGGCGACCGTCAGAAGCAGCGTCCAAGTATAGCTCACGTGACGAATTTCTACCCGTAAGTCCAATACGGGATAATGATGAAAGGACCCGGGCAAACCCCAACCGCTAAGCAAGATACTATCAGACGGATTATCTCTGCAGATGTGTGGTATCTTATTAATAGAACCTTGTATGTTAAACCGGACAATGATGCGTAATAGGTCCTCTGATGTTTACACAAAAGATTTAAAAAGACAGCATCAGCAGTACTATAAAAGTTTGTTTGTCTGACGATGCTGCTGTCTACAGAAAAGTATAGTCGCTGAAGGATCCTAAGGTACTGCAGAAGACTTTGACAAATCTCCAACTTGGTATAATGGATGAGAATAAAAGCAAGTTAATGCCAATAACAAAGAGAAAAAAACCTTGATTACGAGACTAGTGCTCAACATCATGAGAACGTAGTGTCATATAAGTATTTTATCTTGGAGTAATACTAACAAGCGATATTGAGAGAGCACAAACAAGTATAATTTATATTTGGGAGGAGCAATGGCAGACTTAAATTTGTTTGAAAACTGGCATAATATCAACTGCAAGAATACAGCCTTTGTAAATGTTTGTGTAATGATGTTTTACATCAACGATCATTTAAATAAACAAAATATCCGCGTTACCAGCTGCCATTAAAAAAAATGGTTCAAATGTCTCTAAGCACTAGGGGACTTAACATCTGAGGTCATCAGTCCCCTACATTTAGAACTACTTAAACCTAACTAACCTAAGGACAGCACACACATCCATGTCCGAGGCAGGATTCGAACCTGCGACCGTAGCAGCAGCGCGGTTCGGGACTGAAGCGCCTACAACCGCTCGTCCACAACGGCCGGCTTGCCATCTTCAGGTGTGACTTACATTTCATTACAATACATTTTTATAAAATTTGTTTTGAATGTTAAATTAGGGTGCAACAAAGTCCATGAATTTTATAATTTTTTTATGATTTTAGGATATGACATTTGCTGATGCGTGCATAAGCTCTCAGTACTTTATATTACTTTTTCAAAAAGGTTTTTTGAGAACATTTGTTTAAGGCTCTTTAAAATTTTATAACTTAAATAATTTTTGCTTTGGCCTATGGTTTTAAAATAACAGTTTTAAATAATTCAGAGTTTTGAATAATTCAGAGCGTCTACCATGCTTCGCCTATGTTTTTGTCCTCCTCTTTTACCCCCTCCTCAAAACCTCTCCCCATTTTGCTGTAATCTTCTTCCCATAATACCCGTATACTACACGAAGGCGATATTTTAATTTCAGCCTTTTTACCATGTAACGATATGATGTAAATTCATTGAAGTATTTTAATTGTCTTCATGATGTTCGAAGTAGACTGGTAACGAAAATCCGCAATGAGATATAATCCCACAAAGAGCTAAATCACGTACCAGGAATCGACCAAAGATTTATGATTAGGAGAGCAAAGGATTTGCTTTTGTTGGACGGAACTACTTGCCGAATATACCCGCTAGGAGAACGAACAAGCAGGAAATTCTCAGCTGTCCCGTGGTAGACAGCCGTAATGGGTCCGGAAAAAGTGTTTTCTTTCTGTTTCTGTTGAACACTGGGGAGAACACTTATCTGCGGACACCACATTGATTGTTTTCTTTTGTTTGACAGCTGCCGTGGCGCGGTGTGACGTAGAGGGAGACGTAAACACAGGTAAATATAGGCTGGAAGTCCTCCAAAGTCACTCACGTCGCTACACACAAAGAAGATCACCACGGACAGGGTGGCCACATAAACAATGACCATTGTCCTCATTTTCTTTCCATTTGTCTTCTCGCTTCCATTCGTCCCATATTCCTCTGGTTTGCGAATCGCCGAAAATAGCGGTACGGAAATGTGGTTGGTGTTAATTATTTCACTGCCTTGTTGAAGAGGGCATTGCAGTATGGTTGTAGATCAATTTGTTACACAGTATTTCGGCTAATTACACAGCTGATTGTATTTTTTTTTTTTTTTTGCATCACAGTGCCAGTGTCTGATGGAACAGAGAAAATTCGTCACTGTGGTAACATCTAAATATCGGGAAAATGTTACACTAATATTAATGTTTTCGCTGGTGCTGCAGGGTGATCTGGTAAGGGCTGTTTACAATGGCAGCCGAAACGTTGGTAGTTTTATTACATATGAACGTAGCACACCCTCAGCAGAATTTTACTGAAATTGACTGCCGGGTAAACGGAAGCTCTTACAATATTCGCATTGCTTTCATTACCTACCCGTAGTTAATACAAGACGCGGTAAGTTTCACGCGCAGATGTGCTTTGAGCGGTGGCATCACAGCTAATCCTCTCGCCTCACTGCACCGTATAGAAGATTATAGACACGTCACTGGGAAGATGAGTATCAGTCATCAATACGCAGTAAAGGGGAATATTATGAACAAACACAGCCGAAGCCCTGGTTCCACACAGTTAAGGTGGAAAAAAAATAGGAATTCCATAATCCGCATCAGACTTTATCATGGATCATTCCGCAGCCATCTTGACCAAATACACATTCGAGATAGTACTTACTGTGAATATGAAGGAGTAATGTTTGGAAATACCGGTCACATTTTCCACGAATGTAAAATGCATGCAAACGAGCAAATTGATTTCATACAACATTTTTAATCAGATCTCTTCATCCATTACTAACTAATTAACAGCTCTCCTTCCTCAACGTAACAGATTAATTTTAAAACGAATTACAAAATTCGTAAACGTAATCTTGCATTGTAACATCCTATAGAATTCCTAAGACACTGAGAGATGGTTGTGTGGTCATCAGAAAGTAAAGCTTGTTGACGCATAGTGCAACAAGTTTAACCAATACACATCATTGTGAATGCAGTCAGGATTTTTCACGTTATAGTGCGTTATTATTATTTTATTTATTAATTAAAGAAACAAATAAACTTCTCTTTATTAAAAACATAACTCTTTACAAGATATACAACCCAAAGCCATGGCAACATCTTCAAACAACCAGGACACTATTCTTTAATGACCACTTGTTGTTGAAAGGCAGATAAAGAATCCTTGACCACTTTAAAAAAAACGTTTAATTTTAAGTAACCGATTATTACACTGCGAGAGACGATCCTGTAAATCTGTATCTTTTGCTTAAATTCTTTTATTTCTTTATGTAATTGTTGGCGTAAACGTGAAATGTTGTATTGTTTGTATTCTTAGGCATTGTTTTCTGTAGTAGAAGTGTCATTGGTGGTGGTAATGGGAGGTACAGAGTAGGAATAGCATGACGCTTCACATTGCATTTCGAAAGGAGATTCGAAAGTTCGCCTTTGAAACCCATCCACAACCCAAATCAGCAAAAAGTATTGGGTACACACAAGTATTAGCAACTGAAAACAATAGACATGTTTGCAAGTATTCATCTGCTTTTGTTTCGTATCATTGTTCCTGTAAATTGTATGAAACTTAATTCCTAATTTTTTTCGTTGCTTTCAGAGATTAGTACAACTTGTGACTACACAGAAAAACATTACTTTCCACCGAACATATTCGAAACATACTCTCAGGACCTGTCAATACTGTAGTATCACTTTGCCCTTAATCGTCAGACACAGATGCTGTTAAACAGGGCGGTTGGGGCATAAGTGTAGATACTGAGATCATTCGTACCTTAATATGTGCCCACTACATTGTGGTAGTTGTTTTTCCTATGCGTCTGTCTTCCAACAAACACGTTACATAATTTATTACCTGATGTTTTCTGCACGGTCGTTACTGCTCCGCTAAATGGACTATGCGTGTCAATAAAGACTAACCATTTTGCATCCAAGCACCCACGCTTCAGCACCTAACCGGCTATCCACGCTTGCTCTTGCCACATGTATTTGGAGGTACTTCCTAACCTAAAAACATACTACTCCTAGCAGCTATAGTTATTAGTCTGCAAATGAAGTAAATCCTGATGTAATGTTGTTCAGTACAGTGTACTCAATCACCAAGCAAAATATCTAAACTTACACCCCTAGCAAGATGTACACAGAGAAGTCTCAGCGCTATAAAACTGCAGGGAAGCGCAGGAGTATTTGCTGAGGATCAGTACGTGATGCAGGGTTTGGCAATTGACCCTTAGCATAAATCAATGTAAAGTATTATGAACAAATAAGCAGAAAGACCCTGTTTTGTACGATTTTACGATTGCAGAACAGACACTGGAAGCAGTCATTTCCATTCAACGATCTTGCACTCACTCAAGAACACAAAACAAAACACTAAGCTACGGCAGTGGATGAATACTGAGCGGCGGGCGGCTCGGCTGTGAAGAGAGCATCACAGCTTGCTACGGCGCAAACACCTCCACCGCCCCGTGGTTCTTGCCGTGTATTCTCTTAATCGTGCCTGTATCTCAAATTAACCGTTGCAATCATTTCTTTCACCTGCCTAAAACACAAAAATTAGACAATTCCACATGCCAACGTTTTCGTCGTATAACTACAATTATGTTTAGTGGACCCACTATTGCAGTTTCGGCACTGGACCCATTTTTAAGTGCAATACATCACCCTCATCACATGTCAAACATGTCACATATAATTTTACGTATATATGTCGTCGTCAAACATACTCCACTTCGTACGTCTACGTGATGTCATTTACTGACGTGCTTCTAAGCATCTCAGGGCTCTACGCTGCATGACATAGTTCGAATGGCGCCTTAGTGGAACTGGATTGCAAACTTCACCAGCAAACTGTACGTTGCTTGTAAAGATATAGAGAGATACTATGGGTCTAATTCTCTGCTTCTCCTTGCCTTTGAATCACGCTCATATTCAAATAAGCTATGTGTAAATGACGAATCAGTTCAGTAATTAAAAATCCATGTATCAGGAATCTGCGATAGCGCTCTGCAATTTTGATTTCGCTAAATTGTTTAAGGCAAATACCGGGATGGTTCCTCTAAAAACAACGCTGTCGATTTTCTTCCCCTATTCATGTTTATGCTCCGTCTCTATTGATAATGTTGTCAGTGGCGTGTTAATGTGTTAAAAACCCTAATCTTCCTTCCTTCTTTTGGAAACACGGATTACTTCATTCATCTGCAAACGTCACAACTGCTAATGCATTATGAACGGCTATGAATCCTGCACTTGTCCCGAAGTAGCGCATACAACTTATAAGTTAAGGAAGCTGGAAAGCCGGCCGCAGTGGCCGAGCGGTTCTAGGAGCTTCAGTCCGGAACCGCGGGACTGCTACGGTCGTAGGTTCGAATACTGCTTCGAGCACTGATGTGTGTGATGTCTTTACGTTAGATAGGTTTAATTAGTTCTAAGTTCTAGGGGACTGATGACCTCAGATGTTAAGTCCCATAGTGCTTAGAGCCATTTGGACCAAAGCTGGAAAGGGTACTACCGTGATATTATGATTAAGAACTTTTCGATCAGATACGATTTGTTTCGGCACACAGAAGAAGGGAGTAGGGTACCGTCGGCTATTTCTAACCATGGGTGAATTTGGTATCTATCAAATAATTATTTTTGTATTTATTTCACTTAAACCTTAGTGTTACACACTGCTCAACAAAAGTGTGGAATTCTGTCGTGAAATGTAGTCTACGATACTAGAAGTCTCAATGACCTAATTGCTTCATGCATTGTCCAGTTAGAGCCCATACACTGAACGGTATTTACTACTCGTATGCTTTGTGGCCATTTCCCAGTCATGTAAACACACTGCTGCCGCAGCGGCACACCGCAAGCTGCCCAGTATCAACAACAGCTTCATTCAGTCTGTGTTCAGCGCTGCAGTAACATGCCACGTAGAGACATCCAACACTTTGATAGAGTAAGGACATGGCTTCACTTTTAGGGGATCATACACAGCAAGATGTTGCCGATCGGTTGCATGTCACTCAAAGTGGTGTGTCTGAGGTAGTCTGCGACCAGACACTAGACGTGTTAGGGTCTGCAGAAGATCTGAAAGCGCCAGCAAGTCCAGCCGTTTGCAGGTGAAGTGTAATGTTCTGGGCAGCAATAATGATGGGACAGTGGACCCCACCGAGCGAGGTGGCGCAGTGGTTAGCGCACTAGACTCGCATTCGGGAGGACGATGCTTCGAACCTGCGTCCGGCCATCCTGATTTAGGTTTTCCGTGGTTTCTCTAAATCGCTTCAGGCCAGGATGGTTCCTTTGAAGGGGCATGGCCGACTTCCTTCCTCATCCTTCCCTAATCTGATAGGACCGATGACCTCGCTGTTTGGTCCCCTCGCCAAATCAAATGGTTCAAATGGCTCTGAGCCCTATGGGACTTAACGTCTGAGGTCATCAGCCCCCCACACTTAGAACTACTTAAACCTAACTAACCTATAGACATCACACACATCCACGCCCGAGACAGATTCGAACCTGCGACTGTAGCAGCAGCACGGTTCCAGACTGAAGCGCCTAGAACCGCTCGGCCGCAGCGGGTGGATCAGCTGACTCACACAAGCGTACTGTATGATATGAAAGCATGGGTGCAGCATCGCTTATGGGGGATATGCCGATGGCAGCCACCATTCCTGTGTAGGAGTTCGTAATGGGAACGAAAAAGAAATGGTGACGTCCTTAAATTTCCTCAGTTATTCTGTTAATGGTAGCAGGAGCATTAAAAAAGTTGCAAGTGAGTTGGCAGTAGTTTCTCATATTGTCACATAATAACAGCAACGGAAGAGTGGACTGCAGAAATAAACTACCGAAGGATGTTTACCATGATTCTAATTTCGCTGAGATGATGCCCGAACTAAGCCAGAGGCAATTGCGAAAAAGATTTTGGCTCCAAAAAAGTTTTCAGAACTTCACTGATGTCTTGAAAGATCCATTTAAAACAAGCAACCTTTGCTCTAAAGCTACTTTATACTCTAGGCAACCGCATCTGTTGAAAGGCATGATGTTAGGAAGAACTCCACTAACAACTGGTAAAATTGTTGCTTATTGTCTTCTTTACCTTTCGCTCGCGATAGTAGTAACGATATTCCCTCAATAGTAAATTTTGACTAGGAGCGATCGGTGTGCCTATGATCTCTTAACGTTGTGAGTATATTTTATACATTCCTTTATTAATTTTAATCCACAAAATGTGGTAACACTGTACTTTACTTTTTACCTTGTACATTGCACCTGATGATGCGGCTTCAAGACGCGAAACCGGTTTTGTTTTAATAAACAACTATTTTACAGACATATAGCGGACTTCTTCCTAACGTCAATCATTTTTCTCTTTCGCAAGCGATATCTCCAACCACGTAAACTGTAAGCTGTTCTCTCTAATTGTACGGTATGCTGATCCGGAAAATTTAATCAGAAACAGGCGACTTGACTTCGTTAAACGGGGTGATGAGTTACCTAACGGTGTTGAAGGTCTGATCAAGCCTTCACCGAATTTTCATACTTCAGATGAAAAGAACCTCACTGCGTACTGTGCAGATAATGCAAATGTAAAATGCGTGAAGCGTAGTTCTGTGGTCAGTGAAACCAAATGCACAAATCACATATTGCGTAATGCAACAAAACATGCACGTGATGCATTAGACATGGTTGTTGTTGTGGGTCGACAGGAGAGCCAACAGCGGGTATGAGAGGAAGCCGAAAAGCACGCGTTTTAGCTCACGCAGGCTGGCGTGAGGTCTGCAACAGGACAAGGAAATTAGACTTTAGAAAAACGGACGTAGCTGGTGGAATACTTAACTTTAATCCATTAATGATGAGCGTCGCTCTTGACGGTACATGATGACAGTATCAATAGTAACTGGTAATGGCGCCTTGCTAGGTCGTAGCAAATGACGTAGCTGAAGGCTATGCTAACTATCGTCTCGGCAAATGAGAGCGTATTTTGTCAGTGAACCATCGCTAGCAAAGTCGGTTCTACAACTGGGGCGAGTGCTAGGAAGTCTCTCTAGACCTGCCGTGTGGCGGCGCTCGGTCTGCAATCACTGATAGTGGCGACACGCGGGTCCGACGTATATTAACGGACCGCGGTCGATTTAAAGGCTACCACTTAGCAAGTGTGGTGTCTGGCGGTGACACCACAGTTGTTGTTGTGGTCTTCAGTCCTGAGACTGGTTTGATGCAGCTCTCCATGCTACTCTAACATGTGCAAGCTTCTTCATCTCCCAGTACCTACTGCAACCTACATCCTTCTGAATCTGCTTAGTGTATTCATCTCTTGGTCTCCCTCTACGATTTCTACCCTCCACGCTGCCCTCCAATGCTAAATTGGTGAACCATTGATGCCTCAGAACATGTCCTACCAACCGATCCCTTCTTCTAGTCAAGTTGTGCCACAAACTCCTCTTCTCCACAATTGTAGTCAGTATCTCCTCTTTAGTTACGTGATCTACCCATCTAATCTTCAGCATTCTTCTGTAGAACTACATTTCGAAAGCTTCTATTCACATCTTGTCTAAACTGTTTATCATCATTGCTTCACTTCCATACATGGCTACACTCCATACAAATACTTTCAGAAACGACTTCCTTACACTTAAATCTATACACGATGTTAACAAATTTCTCTTCTTCAGAAACGCTTTCCTTGCCATTGCCAGTCTACATTTTATATCCTCTCTAATTCGGCCATCATCAGTTATTTTTCTCCCCAAATATCAAAACTCCTTTACTACTTGAAGTGTCTCATTTCCTAATCTAATTCCCTCAGAATCACCCGACTTAATTCGACTACATTCCACTATCCTCGTTTTGCTTTTGCTGATGTTCATCTTATATCCTCCTTTCAAGACACTGTCCATTCCGTTCAACTGCTCTTCCAAGTCATTTGCTGTCTCTGACGGAATTGCAATGTCATCGGCAATCCTCAAAGTTTTATTTCTTCTCTACGGATTGCAATACCTACTCTGAATTTTTCTTTTGTTTCGTTTACTCCTTGCTCAATATACAGATTGAATAACATCGGGGAGAGATTACAACCCTGTCTCACTCCCTTCCCAAACACTGCTTCCCTTTCATATCCCTCGACCATCTGGTTTCTATACAATTGTAAATAGCCTTTCGCTCCCTGTGTTTTACCCCTGCCACCTTCAGAATTTGAAAGATAGTATTCCAGTCAACATTGTCAAAAGCTTTCTCTAAGTCTATAAATGCTAGAAACATAGGTTTGGGTTTCCTTAATCTATCTTCTAACAAGGGAACCTCCCCATCGCACCCCCCTCAGATTTAGTTATAAGTTGGCACAGTGGACAGGCCTTGAAAAACTAAACACAGATCAATCGAGAAAACAGGAAGAAGTTGTGTGGAACTATGAAAAAAAAGCAAAATATACAAACTGAGTAGTCCATGCTCAGGACAGGCAACATCAAATTGAATCTGCGTTCAGGGGCGCCGTGGTCTCGTGGTTAGCGTGAGCAACTCCGGAACGAGAAGTCCTTGGTTCAAGTCTTCCCTCTGGTGAAAAGTTTAATTTTTGTGGTGTCACCGCCAGACACCACACTTCCTATGTGGTAGCCTTTAAATCGGCCGCGGTCCGTTAGTATACGTCGGACCTGCGTGTCGCCACTATCAGTGATTGCAGACCGAGCGCCGCCACACGGCAGGTCTAGAGAGACTTTCTAGCACTCGCCCCAGTTGTACAGCCGACTTTGCTAGAGATGGTTCACTGACAAATTACGCTCTCATTTGCCAAGACGATAGTTAGCATAGCCTTCAGCAACGTCATTTGCTACGACCTAGCAAGGCGCCATTACCAGTTACTATTGATGCTGTAAAACATGTACCGTCAAGAGCGATGTTCACCAATTATGGATTAAAGTTAAGTATTCCAGCAGCTACGTACGTTTTTTGTTAGTCTCATTTCCTTGACCTGTTCCAGACCTCACGCAAGCCTGCGTGAGCTAAAACGCGTGCCTTTCGGCTTCCTCTCATACTGGGTTGGCTGTCTTGCCAATCCACAACAATTTTTTATTTTCAGACAATTATTATCTGTCCGTTCGATGCGATCAATTTTTTTGGGAATGATTATCACATCCACAAGAAAACCTAAATCAGGCAAGGTAGAAGACTCTTTTTACCCATTCGCCAAGTGTACAAGTTAGGTGGGTCGACAACATATTCCTGTCATGTGACGCACATGCCGTCACCAGTGTCGAATAGAATACATCACACGTGTTTTCCTGTAGAGGAATCGGTTGACCTGTGACCTTGCGATCAAATGTTTTCGGTTCCCATTGGAGAGGCACGTCCTTTCGTCTACTAATCGCACGGTTTTGCGGTGCGGTCGCAAAACACAGACACTAAACTTATTACAGTGAACAGAGACGTCAATGAACGAACGGACAGATCATAACTTTGCGAAAATAAAAAAAGTAAAATTTTCAGTCGAGGGAAGACTTGAACCAAGTACCTCGCATTCCACAGCTGCTCACGCTAACCACGGACCGTCGCGCTCCTGAGATCAGACATGCCTTGATGTTGCATATCTTGCACATGGGC